>NW_024543404.1:0-170657 GCF_018167655.1 Microtus oregoni
ACTGAGCACCCTGAGGAGCTGAGCACCGATAACCCTGAGCACTGAGCACCCAGCAACCTGAGTACTGAGCACCCAGCACCCTGAGTACTGAGCACCGAGCACCCCGAGCACTGAGCACCCAGCACCCTGAGTACTGAGCACCCAGCACCCTGAGCAGCTGAGCACCCAGCACCCTGAGTACTGAGCACCCAACGTACTGAGCACCGAGCACCCCCTAGCACTGAGCACCCAGCACCCTGAGTACTGAGCACCCAGCACCCGGAGCACTGAGCACCCAGCACACCGAGCACTGAGCACTGAGCACCCTGAATACTGAGCACTGAGCACCCTTAGTACTGAGCACCGAGCACCCTGAGTACTGAGCACCCAGCACCCTGAGCACTGAGCACGGAGCATCCCGAGGACTGAGCACCCAGCACCGTGAGCACTGAGCAGGCCAGCACCTTGAGTACAGAGCACCGAGCACCCCGAGCACTGAGCACCCAGCACCCTGAGTCCTGAGCACCCAGCACCCTGAGCACTGCGCACCCAGCACCCCGAGCACTGAGCACCCAGCACCCTGAGTACTGAGCACCCAGCACCCTGAGTACTGAGCACCCAGTACCCCGAGCACTGAGCACCCAGCACCCTGAGCACTGAGCACCCAGCACCCTGAGTACTGAACACCCAGCACCCCCGAGCACTGAGCACCCAGCACCCTGAGTACTGAGCACTCAGCACCCTGAGTACTGGGCACCGAGCACCCCGAGCACTGAGCACCCAGCACCCTGAGCACTGAGCACCCTGAGGACTGAGCACCCAGCACCCTGAGTACTGAGCACCAGCACCCTGAGTACTGAGCACCCAGCATCCTGAGTACTGAGCAACGATCACCCTGAGCACTGAGCACCCAGCACCCTGAGCACTGAGCAGCCAGCACCCTGAGTACTGAGCACCCCTGAGTACTGAGAACCCAGCACCCCGAGCACTGAGCACCCAGCACCCCGAGTACTGAGCACCCTGAGCACTGAGCACCCCAGCACCCTGAGTACTGAGCACCCAGCACCCTGAGCACTGAGCACCCAGCACCCTGAGTACTGAGCACCCAGCACCCTGTGCACTGAGCACCCAGCACCCTGAGTACTGAGCACCCAGCACCCTGAGTACTTAGCACTGAGCACCCTGAGTACTGAGCACCCAGGACCCTGAGTACTGAGCACCCAGCACCCTGAGTACTGAGCACTGAGCACCCCGAGTACTGAGCACCCAGCACCCTGAGCACTGAGAACCCAGCACCCTGAGCACTAAGCACCCAGCACCCCAAGCACTGAGCACCCAGCACCCTGAGCACTGAGCACCCAGCACCCTGAGCACTGAGCACCCAGCACCCTGAGCACTGAGCACCCAGCACCCTGAGTACTGAGCACCCAACGTACTGAGCACCGAGCACCCCTAGCACTGAGCACCCAGCACCCTGAGTACTGAGCACACAGCACCCTGAGTACTGAGCACCCAGCACCCCGAGCACTGAGCACCCAGCACCCCGAGCACTGAGCACTGAGCACCCTGAGTACTGAGCACTGAGCACCCTTAGTACTGAGCACCGAGCACCCTGAGTACTGAGCACCCAACACCCTGAGCACTGAGCACGGAGCACCCCGAGGACTGAGCACCCAGAACCGTGAGCACTGAGCAGCCAGGACCTTGAGTACTGAGCACCGAGCACCCCGAGCACTGAGCACCCAGCACCCTGAGGCCTGAGCACCCAGCACCCTGAGTACTGAGCACCCAGCACCCTGAGTACTGAGCACCGAGCATCCGGAGTACTGAGCACCCTGCACCCCGAGCACTGAGCACCCAGCACCCTGAGCACTAAGCACCCTGAGGAATGTGCACCCAGCACCCTGAGTACTGAGCACCCAGCATCCTGAGTACTGAGCACCGATCACCCTGAGCACTGAGCACCCAGCAACCCGAGCACTGAGCACCCAGCACCCTGAGTACTGAGCACCCTGAGTACTGAGCACCCAGCACCCTGAGAACTGAGCACCCTGAGTACTGAGCACCCACCACACTGAGCACTGAGCACCCAGCACCCTGAGTACTGAGCACCCAGCACCCTGAGCACTGAGCACCCAGCACCCTGAGTACGGAGCACCCAGCACCCTGAGTACTTAGCACCCAGCAACCTGAGCACTGAGCACCCAGCACCCTGAGTACTGAGCACCGAGCACCCTGAGCACTGAGTACCCAGCACCCTGAGTACTGAGCACACAGCACCCCAAGCACTGAGCACCCAGCACCCTGAGCACTGAGCACCCAGCACCCTGAGCACTGAGCACCCAGCACCCTGAGCACTGAGCACCCAGCACCCTGAGTACTGAGCACCCAGCACCCCAAGCACTGAGCACCCAGCACCCTGAGCACTGAGCACCCAGCACCCCAAGCACTGAGCACCCAGCACCCTGAGCACTGAGCACCCAGCACCCTGAGCACTGAGCACCCAGCACCCTGAGCACTGAGCACCCAGCACCCTGAGTACTGAGCACCCAACGTACTGAGCACCGAGCACCCCTAGCACTGAGCACCCAGCACCCTGAGTACTGAGCACCCAGCACCCTGAGTACTGAGCACCCAGCACCCCGAGCACTGAGCACCCAGCACCCCGAGCACTGAGCACTGAGCACCCTGAGTACTGAGCACTGAGCACCCTTAGTAATGAGCACCGAGCACCCTGAGTACTGAGCACCCAGCACCCTGAGCACTGAGCACGGAGCACCCCGAGGACTGAGCACCCAGCACCGTGAGCACTGAGCAGCCAGCACCTTGAGTACTGAGCACCGAGCACCCCGAGCACTGAGCACCCAGCACCCTGAGTCCTGAGCACCCAGCACCCTGAGCACTGAGCACCCAGCACCCTGAGTACTGAGCACCCAGTACCCCGAGCACTGAGCACCCAGCACCCCGAGCACTGAGCACCCAGCACCCTGAGTACTGAGCACCCTGAGTACTGAGCACCCAGCACCCCGAGCACTGAGCACCCAGCACCCCGAGTACTGAGCACCCTTAGTACTGAGCACCCAGCACCCTGAGTACTGAGCACCCTGAGTACTGAGCACCCAGCACCCTGAGCACTGAGCACCCAGCACCCTGAGCACTGAGCACCCAGCACCCTGAGTACTGAGCAACCAGGACCCTGAGCACTGAGCACCCAGCACCCTGAGTACTGAGCACCCAGCACCCTGAGTACTTAGCACCCAGCACACTGAGCACTGAGCACCCAGAACCCTGAGTACTGAGCACCGAGCACCCTGAGTACTGAGCACCCAGCACCCTGAGTACTGAGCACCCAGCACCCTGAGTACTGAGCACCGAGCATCCGTAGTACTGAGCACCCTGCACCCCGAGCACTGAGCACCCAGCACCCTGAGCACTGAGCACCCTGAGTACTGAGCACCCAGCACCCTGAGCACTGAGCACCCAGCACCCTGAGTACTGAGCACCGAGCACCCCGAGGACTGAGCACCCAGCACCCTGAGTACTGAGCACCCAGCACCAAGAGTACTGAGCACCGAGCATCCTGAGCACTGAGCACCGAGCACCCCGAGCACTGAGCACACAGCACCCTGAGTACTGAGCACCAAGCACCAAGAGTACTGAGCACCGAGCACCCCGAGTACTGAGCACCCAGCACCCTGAGTAATGAGCACCCAGCACCCTGAGCACTGAGCACAAAGCACGCTGAATACTGAGCACGGAGCACCCTGAGTACTGAGCACCAAGGACCCTGAGCACTGAGCACCCAGCACGCTGAGTACTGAGCGCTGAGCACCCTGAGTACTGAGCACCGAGCACCCTGAGTACTGAGCACCCAGCACCCTGAGCACTGAGCAGCCAGCATCCTGAGCACTGAGCACCCAGCACCCCGAGCACTGAGCACCCAGCACCCTGAGCACTGAGCACCCAGCACCCCGAGTACTGAGCACCCAGCACCCTGAGTACTGAGCACCGGGCACCCCGAGAACTGAGCACCCAGCACCCTGAGTACTGAGCACCCAGCACCCTGAGTACTGAGCACCCAGCACCCCGAGCACTGAGCAACCAGCACCCCGAGCACTGAGCACCCAGCACCCCGAGAATGAGCACCCAGCAGCCTGAGTACAGAGAACAGAGCACCCAGAGTACTGAGCACCCAGCACGCTGAGCACTGAGCACAAAGCACCCCGAGAATTAGCACCCAGCACCCTGAGTACTGAGCACCCAGCACCCTGAGTACTGAGCACCCAGCACCTCGTGCACTGAGCACCCTGAGTACTGAGCACCGAGCTCCCCGAGCACTGAGCACCCAGAGTACTGAGCAAACAGCACCCCGATGACAGAGCACCCAGCACCCTCAGCACTGAGCACGCAGCACCCCGAGCACTGAGCACCCAGCACCCTGAGTACTGAGCACCCTGAGGAGTGAGCACCGATAACCCTGAGCACGGAGCACCCAGCACCCTGAGTACTGAGCACCCAGCACCCTGAGTACTGAGCACCGAGCACCCCGAGCACTGAGCACCCAGCACCCTGAGTACTGAGCACCCAGCACCCTGAGCACTGAGCACCCAGCACCCTTAGCACTGAGCACCCAACACCCTGAGCACTGAGCACCCAGCACCCTGAGTACTGAGCACCCAACGTACTGAGCACCGAGCACCCCTAGCACTGAGCACCCAGCACACTGAGTAGTGAGCACCCAGCACCCTGAGTACTGAGCACCCAGCACAACGAGCACTGAGCACCCAGCACCCCGAGCACTGAGCACTGAGCACCCTGAGTACTGAGCACTGAGCACCCTTAGTACTGAGCACCGAGCACCCCGAGCACTGAGCAGCCAGCACCTTGAGTACTGAGCACCGAGCACCCCGAGCACTGAGCACCCAGCACCCTGAGTACTGAGCACCCAGCACCATGAGTACTGAGCACCCAGTACCCCGAGCACTGAGCACCCAGCACCCTGAGCACTGAGAACCCAGCACCCTGAGTACTGAGCACCCAGCACCCCGAGCACTGAGCACCCAGCACCCTGAGTACTGAGCACTCAGCAGCCTGATTACTGAGAACCGAGCACCCCAAGCACTGAGCACCCAGCACCCTGAGCACTGAGCACACTGAGGACTGAGCACCCAGCACCCTGAGTACTGAGCACCCAGCACCCTGAGTACTGAGCACCCAGCATACTGAGTACTGAGCACCGATCACCCTGAGCACTGAGCACCCAGCACCCCGAGCACTGAGCACCCAGCAGCCTGAGTACTGAGCACCCTGAGTATTGAGCAGCCAGCACCCCGAGCACTGAGCGCCCAGCACCCCGAGTACTGAGCACCCTGAGCACTGAGCACCCAGCACCCTGAGTACTGAGCACCCAGCACACTGAGCACTGAGCACCCAGCACCCTGAGTACTGAGCACCCAGCACCCTGAGCACTGAGCACCCAGCACCCTGAGTACTGAGCACCCAGCACCCTGAGTACTTAGCACCGAGCACCCTGAGTACTGAGCACCCAGCACCCTGAGTACTGAGCACCCAGCACCCTGAGTACTGAGCACCGAGCACCCCGAGTACTGAGCACCCAGCACCCTGAGCACTGAGAACCCAGCACCCTGAGCACTGAGCACCCAGCACCCCAAGCACTGAGCACCCAGCACCCTGAGCACTGAGCACTCAGCACCCTGAGCACTGAGCACCCAGCACCCTGAGCACTGAGCACCCAGCACCCTGAGTACTGAGCAACCAGGACCCTGAGCACTGAGCACCCAGCACCCTGAGTACTGAGCACCCAGCACCCTGAGTACTTAGCACCCAGCACACTGAGCACTGAGCACCCAGAACCCTGAGTACTGAGCACCGAGCACCCTGAGTACTGAGCACCCAGCACCCTGAGTACTGAGCACCCAGCACCCTGAGTACTGAGCACCGAGCATCCGGAGTACTGAGCACCCTGCACCCCGAGCACTGAGCACACAGCACCCTGAGCACTGAGCACCCTGAGTACTGAGCACCCAGCACCCTGAGCACTGAGCACCCAGCACCCTGAGTACTGAGCACCGAGCACCCCGAGGACTGAGCACCCAGCACCCTGAGTACTGAGCACCCAGCACCAAGAGTACTGAGCATCGAGCACCCCGAGTACTGAGCACCCAGCACCCTGAGTAATGAGCACCCAGCACCCTGAGCACTGAGCACAAAGCACGCTGAATAC
The DNA here is from genome assembly GCF_018167655.1 of Microtus oregoni. Taxonomy (NCBI): domain Eukaryota; kingdom Metazoa; phylum Chordata; class Mammalia; order Rodentia; family Cricetidae; genus Microtus; species Microtus oregoni. The sequence continues at coordinate 6,224 of NW_024543404.1, forward strand.
TGAGCACGGAGCACCCTGAGTACTGAGCACCAAGGACCCTGAGCACTGAGCACCCAGCACGCTGAGTACTGAGCGCTGAGCACCCTGAGTACTGAGCACCGAGCACCCTGAGTACTGAGCACCCAGCACCCTGAGCACTGAGCAGCCAGCATCCTGAGCACTGAGCACCCAGCACCCCGAGCACTGAGCACCCAGCACCCTGATCACTGAGCACCCAGCACCCCGAGGACTGAGCACCCAGCACCCTGAGTACTGAGCACCGAGCACCCGGAGCACTGAGCACCCAGCACCCTGAGTACTGAGCACCCAGCACCCTGAGTACTGAGCACCCAGCACCCCAAGCACTGAGCACCCAGCACCCCGAGAATTGAGCACCCACCTCCCCGAGCATGAGCACCCAGCAGCCTGAGTACTGAGAACAGAGCACCCTGAGTACTGAGCACCCAGCACGCTGAGCACTGAGCACCCAGCACCCCGAGTACTGAGCAAACAGCACCCCGAGCACTGAGCACCCAGCACCCCGAGAATTAGCACCCAGCACCCTGAGTACTGAGCACCCAGCACCCTGAGTACTGAGCACCCAGCACCCCGTGCACTGAGCACCCTGAGTACTGAGCACCCAGCACCCTGAGTACTGAGCACTAAGCACCCAGAGCTCTGAGCACCCAGCACCCCAAGCACGGAGCACCCAGGACCCCGAGCACTGAGTACTGAGCACCCAGCACCCTGAGTACTGAGCACCGAGCTCCCCGAGCACTGAGCACCCTGAGTACTGAGCACCCAGCACCCCGATGACAGAGCACCCAGCACCCTCAGCACTGAGCACGCATCACCCCGAGCACTGAGCACCCAGCACCCTGAGTACTGAGCACCCTGAGGACTGAGCACCGATAACCCTGAGCACTGAGCACCCAGCAACCTGAGTACTGAGCACCCAGCACCCTGAGTACTGAGCACCGAGCACCCCGAGCACTGAGCACCCAGCACCCTGAGTACTGAGCACCCAGCACCCTGAGCACTGAGCACCCAGCACCCTGAGTACTGAGCACCCAACGTACTGAGCACCGAGCACCCCTAGCACTGAGCACCCAGCACCCTGAGTACTGAGCACCCAGCACCCGGAGCACTGAGCACCCAGCACACCGAGCACTGAGCACTGAGCACCCTGAATACTGAGCACTGAGCACCCTTAGTACTGAGCACCGAGCACCCTGAGTACTGAGCACCCAGCACCCTGAGCACTGAGCACGGAGCATCCCGAGGACTGAGCACCCAGCACCGTGAGCACTGAGCAGCCATTACCTTGAGTACAGAGCACCGAGCACCCCGAGCACTGAGCACCCAGCACCCTGAGTCCTGAGCACCCAGCACCCTGAGCACTGCGCACCCAGCACCCCGAGCACTGAACACCCAGCACCCTGAGTACTGAGCACCCAGCACCCTGAGTACTGAGCACCCAGTACCCCGAGCACTGAGCACCCAGCACCCTGAGCACTGAGCACCCAGCACCCTGAGTACTGAACACCCAGCACCCCGAGCACTGAGCACCCAGCACCCTGAGTACTGAGCACTCAGCACCCTGAGTACTGAGCACCGAGCACCCCGAGCACTGAGCACCCATCACCCTGAGCACTGAGCACCCTGAGGACTGAGCACCCAGCACCCTGAGTACTGAGCACCCAGCACCCTGAGTACTGAGCACCCAGCATCCTGAGTACTGAGCAACGATCACCCTGAGCACTGAGCACCCAGCACCCTGAGCACTGAGCAGCCAGCACCCTGAGTACTGAGCACCCTGAGTACTGAGAACCCAGCACCCCGAGCCCTGAGCACCCAGCACCCCGAGTACTGAGCACCCTGAGCACTGAGCACCCAGCACCCTGAGTACTGAGCACCCAGCACCCTGAGCACTGAGCACCCAGCACCCTGAGTACTGAGCACCCAGCACCCTGAGCACTGAGCACCCAGCACCCTGAGTACTGAGCACCCAGCACCCTGAGTACTTAGCACCGAGCACCCTGAGTACTGAGCACCCAGGACCCTGAGTACTGAGCACCCAGCACCCTGAGTACTGAGCACTGAGCACCCCGAGTACTGAGCACCCAGCACCCTGAGCACTGAGAACCCAGCACCCTGAGCACTAAGCACCCAGCACCCCAAGCACTGAGCACCCAGCACCCTGAGCACTGAGCACCCAGCACCCTGAGAACTGAGCACCCAGCACCCTGAGCACTGAGCACCCAGCACCCTGAGTACTGAGCACCCAACGTACTGAGCACCGAGCACCCCTAGCCCTGAGCACCCAGCACCCTGAGTACTGAGCACACAGCACCCTGAGTACTGAGCACCCAGCACCCCGAGCACTGAGCACCCAGCACCCCGAGCACTGAGCACTGAGCACCCTGAGTACTGAGCACTGAGCACCCTTAGTACTGAGCACCGAGCACCCTGAGTACTGAGCACCCAACACCCTGAGCACTGAGCACGGAGCACCCCGAGGACTGAGCACCCAGAACCGTGAGCACTGAGCAGCCAGGACCTTGAGTACTGAGCACCGAGCACCCCGAGCACTGAGCACCCAGCACACTGAGGCCTGAGCACCCAGCACCCTGAGTACTGAGCACCCAGCACCCTGAGTACTGAGCACCGAGCATCCGGAGTACTGAGCACCCTGCACCCCGAGCACTGAGCACCCAGCACCCTGAGCACTGAGCACCCTGAGGAATGAGCACCCAGCACCCTGAGTACTGAGCACCCAGCATCCTGAGTACTGAGCACCGATCACCCTGAGCACTGAGCACCCAGCAACCCGAGCACTGAGCACCCAGCACCCTGAGTACTGAGCACCCTGAGTACTGAGCACCCAGCACACCGAGAACTGAGCACCCTGAGTACTGAGCACCCACCACCCTGAGCACCCAGCACCCTGAGTACTGAGCACCCAGCACCCTGAGCACTGAGCACCCAGCACCCTGAGTACGGAGCACCCAGCACCCTGAGCACTGAGTACCCAGCACCCTGAGTACTGAGCACACAGCACCCCAAGCACTGAGCACCCAGCACCCTGAGCACTGAGCACCCAGCACCCTGAGCACTGAGCACCCAGCACCCTGAGCACTGAGCACCCAGCACCCTGAGTACTGAGCACCCAGCACCCCAAGCACTGAGCACCCAGCACCCTGAGCACTGAGCACCCAGCACCCCAAGCACTGAGCACCCAGCACCCTGAGCACTGAGCACCCAGCACCCTGAGCACTGAGCACCCAGCACCCTGAGCACTGAGCACCCAGCACCCTGAGTACTGAGCACCCAACGTACTGAGCACCGAGCACCCCTAGCACTGAGCACCCAGCACCCTGAGTACTGAGCACCCAGCACCCTGAGTACTGAGCACCCAGCACCCCGAGCACTGAGCACCCAGCACCCCGAGCACTGAGCACTGAGCACCCTGAGTACTGAGCACTGAGCACCCTTAGTAATGAGCACCGAGCACCCTGAGTACTGAGCACCCAGCACCCTGAGCACTGAGCACGGAGCACCCCGAGGACTGAGCACCCAGCACCGTGAGCACTGAGCAGCCAGCACCTTGAGTACTGAGCACCGAGCACCCCGAGCACTGAGCACCCAGCACCCTGAGTCCTGAGCACCCAGCACCCTGAGCACTGAGCACCCAGCACCCCGAGCACTGAGCACCCAGCACCCTGAGTACTGAGCACCCAGCACCCTGAGTACTGAGCACTCAGCACCCTGAGTACTGAGCACCGAGCACCCCGAGCACTGAGCACCCAGCACCCTGAGCACTGAGCACACTGAGGACTGAGCACCCAGCACCCTGAGTACTGAGCACCCAGCACCCTGAGTACTGAGCACCCAGCATACTGAGTACTGAGCACCGATCACCCTGAGCACTGAGCACCCAGCACCCCGAGCACTGAGCACCCAGCACCCTGAGTACTGAGCACCCTGAGTATTGAGCACCCAGCACCCTGAGCACTGAGCTCCCAGCACCCCGAGTACTGAGCACCCTGAGCACTTAGCACTGAGCACCCAGCACCCTGAGTACTGAGCACCCAGCACCCTGAGCACTGAGCACCCAGCACCCTGAGTACTGAGCACCCAGCACCCTGAGTACTTAGCACCGAGCACCCTGAGTACTGAGCACCCAGCACCCTGAGTACTGAGCACCCAGCACCCTGAGTACTGAGCACCGAGCACCCTGAGTACTGAGCACCCAGCACCCTGAGCACTGAGAACCCAGCACCCTGAGCACTGAGCACCCAGCACCCCAAGCACTGAGCACCCAGCACCCTGAGCACTGAGCACTCAGCACCCTGAGCACTGAGCACCCAGCACCCTGAGCACTGAGCACCCAGCACCCTGAGTACTGAGCACCCAGCACCCTGAGCACTGAGCACACAGCACCCTGAGTACTGAGCACCCAGCACCCTGAGTACTGAGCACCCAGCACCCTGAGCACTGAGCACCCAGCACCCCGAGCACTGAGCACCCAGCACCCTGAGTACTGAGCACCCTGAGTACTGAGCACCCAGCACCCCGAGCACTGAGCACCCAGCACCCCGAGTACTGAGCACCCTGAGTACTGAGCACCCAGCACCCTGAGTACTGAGCACCCTGAGTACTGAGCACCCAGCACCCTGAGCACTGAGCACCCAGCACCCTGAGTACTGAGCACCCAACGTACTGAGCACCGAGCACCCCGAGCACTGAGCACCCAGCACCCTGACTACTGAGCACCCAGCACCCTGAGTACTGAGCACTCAGCACCCTGAGTACTGAGCACCGAGCACCCCGAGTACTGAGTACCCAGCACCCTGAGCACTGAGAACCCAGCACCCTGAGCACTGAGCACCCAGCACCCCAAGCACTGAGCACCCAGCACCCTGAGTACTGAGCACCCTGAGTACTGAGCACCCAGCACCCCGAGCACTGAGCACCCTGCACCCTGAGTACTGAGAACCAAAGCACCATGAGTACTGAGCACCCTGAGTACTGAGCACCCAGCACCCTGAGCACTGAGCACCCAGCACCCTGAGTACTGAGCACCCAGCACCCTGAGCACTGAGCACCCAGCACCCTGAGTCCTGAGCACCCAGCACCCTGAGTTCTTAGCACCCAGCACACTGAGCACTGAGCACCCAGCACCCTGAGTACTGAGCACCGAGCACCCTGAGTACTGAGCACCCAGCACCCTGAGTACTGAGCACCCAGCACGCTGAGTACTGAGCACCGAGCATCCGGAGTACTGAGCACCCTGCACCCCGAGCACTGAGCACCCAGCACCCTGAGCACTGAGCACCCTGAGGACTGAGCACCCAGCACCCTGAGTACTGGGCACCCAGTATCCTGAGTACTGAGCACCGATCACCCTGAGCACTGAGCACCCAGCAACCCGAGCACTGAGCACCCAGCACCCTGAGTACTGAGCACCCTGAGTACTGTGCACCCAGCACCCCGAGCACTGCGCACCCAGCACCCCGAGCACTGAGCACCCAGCACCCTGAGTACTGAGCACCCAGGACCCTGAGTACTGAGCACCCAGTACCAAGAGCACTGAGCACCCAGCACCCTGAGCACTGAGCACCCAGCACCCTGAGTACTGAACACCCAGCACCCCGAGCACTGAGCACCCAGCACCCTGAGTACTGAGCACTCAGCACCCTGATTACTGAGCACCGAGCACCCCGAGCACTGAGCACACAGCACCCTGAGCACTGAGCACCCTGAGGACTGAGCACCCAGCACCCTGAGTACTGAGCACCCAGCACCCTGAGTACTGAGCACCCAGCATCCTGAGTACTGAGCAACGATCACCCTGAGCACTGGGCACCCAGCACCCTGAGCACTGAGCAGCCAGCACCCTGAGTACTGAGCACCCTGAGTACTGAGCACCCAGCACCCCGAGCACTGAGCACCCAGCACCCCGAGTACTGAGCACCCTGAGCACTGAGCACCCAGCACCCTGAGTACTGAGCACCCAGCACCCTGAGCACTGAGCACCCAACACCCTGAGTACTGAGCACAAAGCACCCTGAGCACTGAGCACCCAGCACCCTGAGTACTGAGCACCCAGCACCCTGAGTACTTAGCACTGAGCACCCTGAGTACTGAGCACCCAGGACCCTGAGTACTGAGCACCCAGCACCCTGAGTACTGAGCACCGAGCACCCCGAGTACTGAGCACCCAGCACCCTGAGCACTGAGAACCCAGCACCCTGAGCACTAAGCACCCAGCACCCCAAGCACTGAGCACCCAGCATCCTGAGCACTGAGCACCCAGCACCGTGAGCACTGAGCACCCAGCACCCTGAGCACTGAGCACCCAGCACCCTGAGTACTGAGCACCCAACGTACTGAGCACCGAGCACCCCTAGCACTGAGCACCCAGCACCCTGAGTACTGAGCACCCAGCACCCTGAGTACTGAGCACCCAGCACCCCGAGCACTGAGCACCCAGCACCCCGAGCACTGAGCACTGAGCACCCTGAGTACTGAGCACTGAGCCCCCTTAGTACTGAGCACCGAGCACCCTGAGTACTGAGCACCCAACACCCTGAGCACTGAGCACGGAGCACCCCGAGGACTGAGCACCCAGAACCGTGAGCACTGAGCAGCCAGGACCTTGAGTACTGAGCACCGAGCACCCCGAGCACTGAGCACCCAGCACCCTGAGTCCTGGGCACCCAGCAGCCTGAGTACTGAGCACCCAGCACCCTGAGTACTGAGCACCGAGCATCCGGAGTACTGAGCACCCTGCACCCCGAGCACTGAGCACCCAGCACCCTGAGCACTGAGCACCCTGAGGAATGAGCACCCAGCACCCTGAGTACTGAGCACCCAGCATCCTGAGTACTGAGCACCGATCACCCTGAGCACTGAGCACCCAGCAACCCGAGCACTGAGCACCCAGCACCCTGAGTACTGAGCACCCTGTGTACTGAGCACCCAGCACCCCGAGCACTGAGCACCCAGCAACCCGAGCACTGAGCACCCAGCACCCTGAGTACTGAGCACCCTGAGTACTGAGCACCCAGCACCCTGAGTACTGAGCACCCTGAGTACTGAGTACCCACCACCCTGAGCACTGAGCACCCAGCACCCTGAGTACTGAGCACCCAGCACCCTGAGCACTGAGCACCCAGCACCCTGAGTATGGAGCACCCAGCACCCTGAGTACTTAGCACCCAGCAACCTGAGCACTGAGCACCCAGCACCCTGAGTACTGAGCACCGAGAACCCTGAGCACTGAGTACCCAGCACCCTGAGCACTGAGCACACAGCACCCCAAGCACTGAGCACCCAGCACCCTGAGCACTGAGCACCCAGCACCCTGAGCACTGAGCACCCAGCACCCTGAGCACTGAGCACCCAGCACCCTGAGTACTGAGCACCCAGCACCCCAAGCACTGAGCACCCAGCACCCTGAGCACTGAGCACCCAGCACCCCAAGCACTGAGCACCCAGCACCCTGAGCACTGAGCACCCAGCACCCTGAGCACTGAGCACCCAGCACCCTGAGTACTGAGCACCCAACGTACTGAGCACCGAGCACCCCTAGCACTGAGCACCCAGCACCCTGAGTACTGAGCACCCAGCACCCTGAGTACTGAGCACCCAGCACCCCGAGCACTGAGCACTGAGCACCCTGAGTACTGAGCACTGAGCACCCTTAGTAATGAACACCGAGCACCCTGAGTACTGAGCACCCAGCACCCTGAGCACTGAGCACGGAGCACCCCGAGGACTGAGCACCCAGCACCGTGAGCACTGAGCAGCCAGCACCTTGAGTACTGAGCACCGAGCACCCCGAGCACTGAGCACCCAGCACCCTGAGTCCTGAGCACCCAGCACCCTGAGCACTGAGCACCCAGCACCCCGAGCACTGAGCACCCAGCACCCTGAGTACTGAGCACCCAGCACCCTGAGTACTGAGCACCCAGTACCCCGAGCACTGAGCACCCAGCACACTGAGCACTGAGCACCCAGCACCCTGAGTACTGAGCACCCAGCACCCCGAGCACTGAGCACCCAGCACCCTGAGTACTGAGCACTCAGCACCCTGAGTACTGAGCACCGAGCACCCCGAGCACTGAGCACCCAGCACCCTGAGCACTGAGCACACTGAGGACTGAGCACCCAGCACCCTGAGTACTGAGCACCCAGCACCCTGAGTACTGAGCACCCAGCATACTGAGTACTGAGCACCGATCACCCTGAGCACTGAGCACCCAGCACCCCGAGCACTGAGCACCCAGCACCCTGAGTACTGAGCACCCAGAGTATTGAGCACCCAGCACCCTGAGCACTGAGCGCCCAGCACCCCGAGTACTGAGCACCCTGAGCACTGAGCACTGAGCACCCAGCACCCTGAGTACTGAGCACCCAGCACCCTGAGCACTGAGCACCCAGCACCCTGAGTACTGAGCACCCAGCACCCTGAGTACTTAGCACCGAGCACCCTGAGTACTGAGCACCCAGCACCCTGAGTACTGAGCACCCAGCACCCTGAGCACTGAGCACTCAGCACCCTGAGCACTGAGCACCCAGCACCCTGAGCACTGAGCACCCAGCACCCTGAGTACTGAGCACCCAGCACCCTGAGCACTGAGCACCCAGCACCCTGAGTACTGAGCACCCAGCACCCTGAGTACTGAGCACCCAGCACCCTGAGCACTGAGCACCCAGCACCCCGAGCACTGAGCACCCAGCACCCTGAGTACTGAGCACCCTGAGTACTGAGCACCCAGCACCCCGAGCACTGAGCACCCAGCACCCCGAGTACTGAGCACCCTGAGTACTGAGCACCCAGCACCCTGAGTACTGAGCACCCTGAGTACTGAGCACCCAGCACCCTGAGCACTGAGCACCCAGCACCCTGAGTACTGAGCACCCAGCACCCTGAGCACTGAGCACCCAGCACCCTGAGTACTGAGCACCCAGCACCCTGAGTACTTAGCACCGAGCACCCTGAGTACTGAGGACCCAGCACCCTGAGTACTGAGCACCGAGCACCCCGAGTACTGAGTACCCAGCACCCTGAGCACTGAGAACCCAGCACCCTGAGCACTGAGCACCCAGCACCCCAAGCACTGAGCACCCAGCACCCTGAGTACTGAGCACCCTGAGTACTGAGCACCCAGCACCCCGAGAACTGAGCACCCTGCACCCTGAGTACTGAGCACCAAAGCACCATGAGTACTGAGCACCCTGAGTACTGAGCACCCAGCACCCTGAGCACTGAGCACCCAGCACCCTGAGTACTGAGCACCCAGCACCCTGAGCACTGAGCACCCAGCACCCTGAGTCCTGAGCACCCAGCACCCTGAGTTCTTAGCACCCAGCACACTGAGCACTGAGCACCCAGCACCCTGTGTACTGAGCACCGAGCACCCTGAGTACTGAGCACCCAGCACCCTGAGTACTGAGCACCCAGCACGCTGAGTACTGAGCACCGAGCATCCGGAGTACTGAGCACCCTGCACCCCGAGCACTGAGCACCCAGCACCCTGAGCACTGAGCACCCTGAGGACTGAGCACCCAGCATCCTGAGTACTGAGCACCGATCACCCTGAGCACTGAGCACCCAGCAACCCGAGCACTGAGCACCCAGCACCCTGAGTACTGAGCACCCTGAGTACTGTGCACCCAGCACCCCGAACACTGAGCACCCAGCAACCCGAGCACTGAGCACCAAGCACCCTGAGTACTGAGCACCCTGAGTACTGAGCACCCAGCACCCTGAGTACTGAGCACCCTGAATACTGAGCACCCAGCACCCTGAGTACTGAGCACCCAGCACCCTGAGTATTGAGCACCCAGCACCCCGAGCACTGAGCGCCCAGCACCCCGAGTACTGAGCACCCTGAGCACTGAGCACTGAGCACCCAGCACCCTGAGTACTGAGCACCCAGCACCCTGAGCACTGAGCACCCAGCACCCTGAGTACTGAGCACCCAGCACCCTGAGTACTTAGCACCGAGCACCCTGAGTACTGAGCACCCAGCACCCTGAGTACTGAGCACCCAGCACCCTGAGTACTGAGCACCGAGCACCCCGAGTACTGAGCACGCAGCACCCTGAGCACAGAGCACTCAGCACCCTGAGCACTGAGCACCCAGCACCCTGAGCACTGAGCACCCAGCACCCTGAGTACTGAGCACCCAGCACCCTGAGCACTGAGCACCCAGCACCCTGAGTACTGAGCACCCAGCACCCTGAGCACTGAGCACCCAGCACCCTGAGTACTGAGCACCCAGCACCCTGAGTACTGAGCACCCAGCACCCTGAGCACTTAGCACCCAGCACCCTGAGTACTGAGCACCCAGCACCCTGAGCACTGAGCACCCAGCACCCTGAGTACTGAGCACCCAGCACCCTGAGCACTGAGCACCCAGCACCCTGAGTACTGAGCACCCAGCACCCGGAGCACTGAGCACCCAGCACCCTGAGTACTGAGCACAAAGCACCCTGAGTACTGAGCACCCAGCACCCTGAGCACTGAGCACCCAGCACCCTGAGTACTGAGCACCCAGCACCCTGAGTACTTAGCACCCAGCACACTGAGCACTGAGCACCCAGCACCCTGAGTACTGAGCACCGAGCACCCTGAGTACTGAGCACCCAGCACCCTGAGTACTGAGCACCCAGCACCCTGAGTACTGAGCACCGAACATCCGGAGTACTGATCACCCTGCACCCCGAGCACTGAGCACCCAGCACCCTGAGCACTGAGCACCCTGAGTACTGAGCACCCAGCACCCTGAGCACTGAGCACCCAGCACCCTGAGTACTGAGCACCGAGCACCCCGAGCACTGAGCACCCAGCACCCTGAGTACTGAGCACCCAGCACCAAGAGTACTGAGCACCGTGCATCCTGAGCACTGAGCACCGAGCACCACGAGCACTGAGCACCCAGCACCCTGAGTACTGAGCACCCAGCACCAAGAGTACTGAGCACCGAGCACCCCGAGTACTGAGCAAACAACACCCTGAGTAATGAGCACCCAGCACCCTGAGCACTGAGCACCCTGAGTACTGAGCACCAAGGACCCTGAGCACTGAGCACCCAGCACGCTGAGTACTGAGCGCTGAGCACCCTGAGTACTGAGCACCGAGCACCCTGAGTACTGAGCACCCAGCACCCTGAGCACTGAGCAGCCAGCATCCTGAGCACTGAGCACCCAGCACCCCGAGCACTGAGCACCCAGCACCCTGAGCACTGAGCACCCAGCACCCCGAGGACTGAGCACCCAGCACCCTGAGTACTGAGCACCGAGCACCCCGAGCACTGAGCACCCAGCACCCTGAGTACTGAGCACCCAGCACCCTGAGTACTGAGCACCCAGCACCCCGAGCACTGAGCACCCAGCACCCCGAGCACTGAGCACCCAGCTCCCCGAGCATGAGCACCCAGCAGCCTGAGTACTGAGAACAGAGCACCCAGAGTACTGAGCACCCAGCACGCTGAGCACTGAGCACCCAGCACCCCGAGTACTGAGCAAACAGCACCCCGAGCACTGAGCACCCAGCACCCCGAGAATTAGCACCCAGCACCCTGAGTACTGAGCACCCAGCACCCTGAGTACTGAGCACCCAGCACCCCATGCACTGAGCACCCTGAGTACTGAGCACCCAGCACCCTGAGTAGTGAGCACTAAGCACCCAGAGCGCTGAGCACCCAGCACCCCAAGCACGGAGCACCCAGGACCCCGAGCACTGAGTACTGAGCACCCAGCACCCTGAGTACTGAGCACCGAGCTCCCCGAGCACTGATCACCCTATGTACAGAGCACCCAGCACCCCGATGACAGAGCACCCAGCAACCTCAGCACTGAGCACGCAGCACCCCGAGCACTGAGCACCCAGCACCCTGAGTACTGAGCACCCTGAGGACTGAGCACCGATAACCCTGAGCACTGAGCACCCAGCACCCTGAGTCCTGAGCACCCAGCACCCTGAGTACTGAGCACCAAGCACCCCGAGCACTGAGCACCCAGCACCCTGAGTACTGAGCACCCAGCACCCTGAGCACTGAGCACCCAGGACCCTGAGCACTGAGCACCCAGCACCCTGAGCACTGAGCACCCAGCACCCTGAGTACTGAGCACCCAACGTACTGAGCACCGAGCACCCCTAGCACTGAGCACCCAGCACCCTGAGTACTGAGCACCCAGCACCCTGAGTACTGAGCACCCAGCACCCCGAGCACTGAGCACTGAGCACCCTGAGTACTGAGCACTGAGCACCCTTAGTACTGAGCACCGAGCACCCTGAGTACTGAGCACCCAGCACCCTGAGCACTGAGCACGGAGCATCCCGAGGACTGAGCACCCAGCACCGTGAGCACTGAGCAGCCAGCACCTTGAGTACTGAGCACCGAGCACCCCGAGCACTGAGCACCCAGCACCCTGAGTCCTAAGCACCCAGCATCCTGAGAACTGCGCACCCAGCACCCCGAGCACTGAGCACCCAGCACCCTGAGTACTGAGCACCCAGCACCCTGAGTACTGAGCACCCAGTACCCCGAGCACTGAGCACCCAGCACCCTGAGCACTGAGCACCCAGCACCCTGAGTACTGAACACCCAGCACCCTGAGCACTGAGCACCCAGCACCCTGAGTACTGAGCACTCAGCACCCTGAGTACTGAGCACCGAGCACCCCGAGCACTGAGCACCCAGCACCCTGAGCACTGAGCACCCTGAGGACTGAGCACCCAGCACCCTGAGTACTGAGCACCCAGCACCCTGAGTACTGAGCACCCAGCATCCTGAGTACTGAGCACCGATCACCCTGAGCACTGAGCACCCAGCACCCTGAGCACTGTGCAGCCAGCACCCTGAGTACTGAGCACCCTGAGTACTGAGCACCCAGCACCCCGAGCACTGAGCACCCAGCACCCCGAGTACTGAGCACCCTGAGCACTGAGCACCCAGCACCCTGAGTACTGAGCACCCAGCACCCTGAGTACTGAGCACCCAGCACCCTGAGTACTGAGCACCGAGCACCCCGAGTACTGAGCACCCAGCACCCTGAGCACTGAGAACCCAGCACCCTGAGCACTGAGCACCCAGCACCCCAAGCACTGAGCACCAGCACCCTGAGCACTGAGCACTCAGCACCCTGAGCACTGAGCACCCAGCACCCTGAGCACTGGGCACCCAGCACCCTGAGTACTGAGCACCCAGCACAATGAGCACTGAGCACCCAGCACCCTGAGTACTGAGCACGGGGCACCCTGAGTACTGAGCACCCAGCACCCTGAGCACTGAGCACCCAGCACCCCGAGCACTGAGCACCCAGCACCCTGAGTACTGAGCACCCTGAGTACTGAGCACCCAGCACCCCGAGCACTGAGCACCCAGCACCCCGAGTACTGAGCACCCTGAGTACTGAGCACCCAGCACCCTGAGTACTGAGCACCCTGAGTACTGAGCACCCAGCACCCTGAGCACTGAGCACCCAGCACCCTGAGTACTGAGCACCCAGCACCCTGAGCACTGAGCACCCAGCACCCTGAGTACTGAGCACCCAGCACCCTGAGTACTTAGCACCGAGCACCCTGAGTACTGAGGACCCAGCACCCTGAGTACTGAGCACCCAGCACCCTGAGTACTGAGCACCGAGCACCCCGAGTACTGAGTACCCAGCACCCTGAGCACTGAGAACCCAGCACCCTGAGCACTGAGCACCCAGCACCCCAAGCACTGAGCACCCAGCACCCTGAGTACTGAGCACCCTGAGTACTGAGCACCCAGCACCCCGAGCACTGAGCACCCTGCACCCTGAGTACTGAGCACGAAAGCACCATGAGTACTGAGCACCCTGAGTACTGAGCACCCAGCACCCTGAGCACTGAGCACCCAGCACCCTGAGTACTGAGCACCCAGCACCCTGAGCACTGAGCACCCAGCACCCTGATTCCTGAGCACCGAGCACCCTGAGTTCTTAGCACCCAGCACACTGAGCACTGAGCACCCAGCACCCTGAGTACTGAGCACCAAGCACCCTGAGTACTGAGAACCCAGCACCCTGAGTACTGAGCACCCAGCACGCTGAGTACTGAGCACCGAGCATCCGGAGTACTGAGCACCCTGCACCCCGAGCACTGAGCACCCAGCACCCTGAGCACTGAGCACCCTGAGGACTGAGCACCCAGCACCCTGAGTACTGAGCACCCAGCATCCTGAGTACTGAGCACCGATCACCCTGAGCACTGAGCACCCAGCAACCCGAGCACTGAGCACCCAGCACCCTGAGTACTGAGCACCCTGAGTACTGTGCACCCAGCACCCCGAGCACTGAGCACCCAGCAACCCGAGCACTGAGCACCAAGCACCCTGAGTACTGAGCACCCTGAGTACTGAGCACCCAGCACCCTGAGTACTGAGCACCCTGAGTACTGAGCACCCAGCACCCTGAGTACTGAGCACCCAGCACCCTGAGTATTGAGCACCCAGCACCCCGAGCACTGAGCGCCCAGCACCCCGAGTACTGAGCACCCTGAGCACTGAGCACTGAGCACCCAGCACCCTGAGTACTGAGCACCCAGCACCCTGAGCACTGAGCACCCAGCACCCTGAGTACTGAGCACCCAGCACCCTGAGTACTTAGCACCGAGCACCCTGAGTACTGAGCACCCAGCACCCTGAGTACTGAGCACCCAGCACACTGAGTACTGAGCACCGAGCACCCCGAGTACTGAGCACGCAGCACCCTGAGCACTGAGCACTCAGCACCCTGAGCACTGAGCACCCAGCACCCTGAGCACTGAGCACCCAGCACCCTGAGTACTGAGCACCCAGCACCCTGAGCACTGAGCACCCATCACCCTGAGTACTGAGCACCCAGCACCCTGAGCACTGAGCACCCAGCACCCTGAGTACTGAGCACCCAGCACCCTGAGTACTGAGCACCCAGCACCCTGAGCACTGAGCACCCAGCACCCTGAGTACTGAGCACCCAGCACCCTGAGCACTGAGCACCCAGCACCCTGAGTACTGAGCACCCAGCACCCTGAGCACTGAGCACCCAGCACCCTGAGTACTGAGCACCCAGCACCCTGAGCACTGAGCACCCAGCACCCTGAGTACTGAGCACCCAGCACCCTGAGTACTGAGCACCCAGCACCCTGAGCACTGAGCACCCAGCACCCTGAGTACTGAGCACCCAGCACCCTGAGTACTTAGCACCCAGCACACTGAGCACTGAGCACCCAGCACCCTGAGTACTGAGCACCGAGCACCCTGAGTACTGAGCACCCAGCACCCTGAGTACTGAGCACCCAGCACCCTGAGTACTGAGCACCGAACATCCGGAGTACTAATCACCCTGCACCCCGAGCACTGAGCACCCAGCACCCTGAGCACTGAGCACCCTGAGTACTGAGTACCCAGCACCCTGAGCACTGAGCACCCAGGACCCTGAGTACTGAGCACCGAGCACCCCGAGCACTGAGCACCCAGCACCCTGAGTACTGAGCACCCAGCACCAAGAGTACTGAGCACCGAGCATCCTGAGCACTGAGCACCGAGCACCACGAGCACTGAGCACCCAGCACCCTGAGTACTGAGCACCCAGCACCAAGAGTACTGAGCACCGAGCACCCCGAGTACTGAGCACCCAACACCCTGAGTAATGAGCACCCAGCACCCTGAGCACTGAGCACAAAGCATGCTGAATACTGAGCACTGAGCACCCTGAGTACTGAGCACCAAGGACCCTGAGCACTGAGCACCCAGCACGCTGAGTACTGAGCGCTGAGCACCCTGAGTACTGAGCACCGAGCACCCTGAGTACTGAGCACCCAGCACCCTGAGCACTGAGCAGCCAGCATCCTGAGCACTGAGCACCCAGCACCCCGAGCACTGAGCACCCAGCACCCTGAGCACTGAGCACCCAGCACCCCGAGGACTGAGCACCCAGCACCCTGAGTACTGAGCACCGAGCACCCGGAGCACTGAGCACCCAGCACCCTGAGTACTGAGCACCCAGCACCCTGAGTACTGAGCACCCAGCACCCCGAGCACTGAGCACCCAGCACCCCGAGCACTGAGCACCCAGCTCCCCGAGCATGACCACCCAGCAGCCTGAGTACTGAGAACAGAGCACCCAGAGTACTGAGCACCCAGCACGCTGAGCACTGAGCACCCAGCACCCCGAGTACTGAGCAAACAGCACCCCGAGCACTGAGTACCCAGCACCCCGAGAATTAGCACCCAGCACCCTGAGTACTGAGCACCCAGCACCCTGAGTACTGAGCACCCAGCACATCGTGCACTGAGCACCCTGAGTACTGAGCACCCAGCACCCTGAGTACTGAGCACTAAGCAGCCAGAGCACTGAGCACCCAGCACCCCAAGCACGGAGCACCCAGGACCCCGAGCACTGAGTACTGAGCACCCAGCACCCTGAGTACTGAGCACCGAGCTCCCCGAGCACTGATCACCCTATGTACTGAGCACCCAGCACCCCGATGACAGAGCACCCAGCAACCTCAGCACTGAGCACGCAGCACCCCGAGCACTGAGCACCCAGCACCCTGAGTACTGAGCACCCTGAGGACTGAGCACCGATAACCCTGAGCACTGAGCACCCAGCACCCTGAGTCCTGAGCACCCAGCACCCTGAGTACTGAGCACCGAGCACCCCGAGGACTGAGCACCCAGCACCCTGAGTACTGAGCACCCAGCACCCTGAGCACTGAGCACCCAGGTCCCTGAGCACTGAGCACCCAGCACCTGAGCACTGAGCACCCAGCACCCTGAGTACTGAGCACCCAACGTACTGAGCACCGAGCACCCCTAGCACTGAGCACCCAGCACCCTGAGTACTGAGCACCCAGCACCCTGAGTACTGAGCACCCAGCACCCCGTACACTGAGTACTGAGCACCCTGAGTACTGAGCACTGAGCACCCTTAGTACTGAGCACCGAGCACCCTGAGTACTGAGCACCCAGCACCCTGAGCACTGAGCACGGAGCATCCCGAGGACTGAGCACCCAGCACCGTGAGCACTGAGCAGCCAGCACCTTGAGTACTGAGCACCGAGCACCCCGAGCACTGAGCACCCAGCACCCTGAGTCCTAAGCACCCAGCATCCTGAGCACTGCGCACCCAGCACCCCGAGCACTGAGCACCCAGCACCCTGAGTACTGAGTACCCAGCACCCTGAGTACTGAGCACCCAGTACCCCGAGCACTGAGCACCCAGCACCCTGAGCACTGAGCACCCAGCACCCTGAGTACTGAACACCCAGCACCCCGAGCACTGAGCACCCAGCACCCTGAGTACTGAGCACTCAGCACCCTGAGTACTGAGCACCGAGCACCCCGAGCACTGAGCACCCAGCACCCTGAGCACTGAGCACCCTGAGGACTGAGCACCCAGCACCCTGAGTACTGAGCACCCAGCACCCTGAGTACTGAGCACCCAGCATCCTGAGTACTGAGCACCGATCACCCTGAGCACTGAGCACCCAGCACCCTGAGCACTGTGCAGCCAGCACCCTGAGTATTGAGCACCCTGAGTACTGAGCACCCAGCACCCCGAGCACTGAGCACCCAGCACCCCGAGTAATGAGCACCCTGAGCACTGAGCACCCAGCACCCTGAGTACTGAGCACCCAGCACCCTGAGCACTGAGCACCCAGCACCCTGAGTACTGAGCACCCAGCACCCTGAGTACTGAGCACCCAGCACCCTGAGTACTGAGCAC
Organism: Microtus oregoni; assembly: GCF_018167655.1. Taxonomy (NCBI): domain Eukaryota; kingdom Metazoa; phylum Chordata; class Mammalia; order Rodentia; family Cricetidae; genus Microtus; species Microtus oregoni. The sequence goes on from NW_024543404.1 coordinate 23,957, forward strand.
CGAGCACCGCGAGTACTGAGCACCCAGCACCCTGAGCACTGAGAACCCAGCACCCTGAGCACTGAGCACGCAGCACACCAAGCACTGAGCACCGAGCACCCTGAGTACTGAGCACCCAGCACCCTGAGTACTGAGCACCCAGCACCCTGAGTACTGAGCACCCAGCACCCTGAGTACTGAGCACCGAACATCCGGAGTACTGATCACCCTGCACCCCGAGCACTGAGCACCCAGCACCCTGAGCACTGAGCACCCTGAGTACTGAGTACCCAGCACCCTGAGCACTGAGCACCCAGGACCCTGAGTACTGAGCACCGAGCACCCCGAGCACTGAGCACCCAGCACAGTGAGTACTGAGCACCCAGCACCAAGAGTACTGAGCACCGAGCATCCTGAGCACTGAGCACCGAGCACCACGAGCACTGAGCACCCAGCACCCTGAGTACTGAGCACCCAGCACCAAGAGTACTGAGCACCGAGCACCCCGAGTACTGAGCACCCAACACCCTGAGTAATGAGCACCCAGCACCCTGAGCACTGAGCACAAAGCATGCTGAATACTGAGCACTGAGCACCCTGAGTACTGAGCACCAAGGACCCTGAGCACTGAGCACCCAGCACGCTGAGTACTGAGCGCTGAGCACCCTGAGTACTGAGCACCCAGCACCCTGAGTACTGAGCACCCAGCACCCTGAGCACTGAGCAGCCAGCATCCTGAGCACTGAGCACCCAGCACCCCGAGCACTGAGCACCCAGCACCCTGAGCACTGAGCACCAAGCACCCCGAGGACTGAGCACCCAGCACCCTGAGTACTGAGCACCGAGCACCCCGAGCACTGAGCACCCAGCACCCTGAGTACTGAGCACCCAGCACCCTGAGTACTGAGCACCCAGCACCCCGAGCACTGAGCACCCAGCACCCCGAGCACTGAGCACCCAGCTCCCCGAGCATGAGCACCCAGCAGCCTGAGTACTGAGAACAGAGCACCCAGAGTACTGAGCACCCAGCACGCTGAGCACTGAGCACCCAGCACCCCGAGTACTGAGCAAACAGCACCCCGAGCACTGAGCACCCAGCACCCCGAGAATTAGCACCCAGCACCCTGAGTACTGAGCACCCAGCACCCTGAGTACTGAGCACCCAGCACATCGTGCACTGAGCACCCTGAGTACTGAGCACCCAGCACCCTGAGTACTGAGCACTAAGCACCCAGAGCGCTGAGCAACCAGCACCCCAAGCACGGAGCACCCAGGACCCCGAGCACTGAGTACTGAGCACCCAGCACCCTGAGTACTGAGCACCGAGCTCCCCGAGCACTGATCATCCTATGTACTGAGCACCCAGCACCCCGATGACAGAGCACCCAGCAACCTCAGCACTGAGCACGCAGCACCCCGAGCACTGAGCACCCAGCACCCTGAGTACTGAGCACCCTGAGGACTGAGCACCGATAACCCTGAGCACTGAGCACCCAGCACCCTGAGTCCTGAGCACCCAGCACCCTGAGTACTGAGCACCGAGCACCCCGAGCACTGAGCACCCAGCACCCTGAGTACTGAGCACCCAGCAACCTGAGCACTGAGCACCCAGGACCCTGAGCACTGAGCACCCAGCACCCTGAGCACTGAGCACCCAGCACCCTGAGTACTGAGCACCCAACGTACTGAGCACCGAGCACCCCTAGCACTGAGCACCCAGCACCCTGAGTACTGAGCACCCAGCACCCTGAGTACTGAGCACCCAGCACCCCGAGCACTGAGCACTGAGCACCCTGAGTACTGAGCACTGAGCACCCTTAGTACTGAGCACCGAGCACCCTGAGTACTGAGCACCCAGCACCCTGAGCACTGAGCACGGAGCATCCCGAGGACTGAGCACCCAGCACCGTGAGCACTGAGCAGCCAGCACCTTGAGTACTGAGCACCGATTACCCTGAGCACTGAGCACCCAGCACCCTGAGTCCTAAGCACCCAGCATCCTGAGCACTGCGCACCCAGCACCCCGAGCACTGAGCACCCAGCACCCTGAGTACTGAGCACCCAGCACCCTGAGTACTGAGCACCCAGTACCCCGAGCACTGAGCACCCAGCACCCTGAGCACTGAGCACCCAGCACCCTGAGTACTGAACACCCAGCACCCCGAGCACTGAGCACCCAGCACCCTGAGTACTGAGCACTCAGCACCCTGAGTACTGAGCACCGAGCACCCCGAGCACTGAGCACCCAGCACCCTGAGCACTGAGCACCCTGAGGACTGAGCACCCAGCACCCTGAGTACTGAGCACCCAGCACCCTGAGTACTGAGCACCCAGCATCCTGAGTACTGAGCACCGATCACCCTGAGCACTGAGCACCCAGCACCCCGAGCACTGAGCACCCAGCACCCCGAGTACTGAGCTCCCTGAGCAGTGAGCACCCAGCACCCTGAGTACTGAGCACCCAGCACCTTGAGCACTGAGCACCCAGCACCCTGAGTACTGAGCACCCAGCACCCTGAGCACTGAGCACCCAGCACCCTGAGTACTGAGCACCGAGCACCCTGAGTACTTAGCACCGAGCACCCTGAGTACTGAGCACCCAGCACCCTGAGTACTGAGCACCCAGCACCCTGAGTACTGAGCACCGAGCACCGCGAGTACTGAGCACCCAGCACCCTGAGCACTGAGAACCCAGCACCCTGAGCACTGAGCACGCAGCACACCAAGCACTGAGCACCCAGCACCCCAAGCACTGAGCACCCAGCACCCTGAGCACTGAGCACCCAGCACCCTGAGCACTGAGCACCCAGCACCCTGAATACTGAGCACCCAACGTACAGAGCACCGAGCACCTCTAGCACTGAGCACCCAGCACCCTGAGTACTGAGCACCCAGCACCCTGAGTACTGAGCACCCAGCACCCCGAGCACTGAGCACCCAGCACCCCGAGCACTGAGCACTGAGCACCCTGAGTACTGAGCACTGATCACCCTGAGCACTGAGCACGGAGCACCCCGAGGACTGAGCACCCAGAACCGTGAGCACTGAGCAGCCAGCACATTGAGTACTGAGCACCGAGCACCCCGAGCACTGAGCACCCAGCACCCTGAGCACTGAGCACCCAGCACCCTGAGTACTGAACACCCAGCACCCTGAGCACTGAGCACCCAGCACCCTGAGTACTGAGCACTCAGCACCCTGAGTACTGAGCACCGAGCACCCCGAGCACTGAGCACCCAGCACCCTGAGCACTGAGCACCCTGAGGACTGAGCACCCAGCACCCTGAGTACTGAGCACCCAGCACCCTGAGTACTGAGCACCCAGCATCCTGAGTACTGAGCACCGATCACCCTGAGCACTGAGCACCCAGCACCCTGAGCACTGTGCAGCCAGCACCCTGAGTACTGAGCACCCTGAGTACTGAGCACCCAGCACCCCGAGCACTGAGCACCCAGCACCCCGAGTACTGAGCACCCTGAGCACTGAGCACCCAGCACCCTGAGTACTGAGCACCCAGCACCCTGAGTACTGAGCACCCAGCACCCTGAGTACTGAGCACCGAGCACCCCGAGTACTGAGCACCCAGCACCCTGAGCACTGAGAACCCAGCACCCTGAGCACTGAGCACCCAGCACCCCAAGCACTGAGCACCCAGCACCCTGAGCACTGAGCACTCAGCACCCTGAGCACTGAGCACCCAGCACCCTGAGCACTGGGCACCCAGCACCCTGAGTACTGAGCACCCAGCACAATGAGCACTGAGCACCCAGCACCCTGAGTACTGAGCACGGGGCACCCTGAGTACTGAGCACCCAGCACCCTGAGCACTGAGCACCCAGCACCCCGAGCACTGAGCACCCAGCACCCTGAGTACTGAGCACCCTGAGTACTGAGCACCCAGCACCCCGAGCACTGAGCACCCAGCACCCCGAGTACTGAGCACCCTGAGTACTGAGCACCCAGCACCCTGAGTACTGAGCACCCTGAGTACTGAGCACCCAGCACCCTGAGCACTGAGCACCCAGCACCCTGAGTACTGAGCACCCAGCACCCTGAGCACTGAGCACCCAGCACCCTGAGTACTGAGCACCCAGCACCCTGAGTACTTAGCACCGAGCACCCTGAGTACTGAGGACCCAGCACCCTGAGTACTGAGCACCCAGCACCCTGAGTACTGAGCACCGAGCACCCCGAGTACTGAGTACCCAGCACCCTGAGCACTGAGAACCCAGCACCCTGAGCACTGAGCACCCAGCACCCCAAGCACTGAGCACCCAGCACCCTGAGTACTGAGCACCCTGAGTACTGAGCACCCAGCACCCCGAGCACTGAGCACCCTGCACCCTGAGTACTGAGCACGAAAGCACCATGAGTACTGAGCACCCTGAGTACTGAGCACCCAGCACCCTGAGCACTGAGCACCCAGCACCCTGAGTACTGAGCACCCAGCACCCTGAGCACTGAGCACCCAGCACCCTGATTCCTGAGCACCGAGCACCCTGAGTTCTTAGCACCCAGCACACTGAGCACTGAGCACCCAGCACCCTGAGTACTGAGCACCAAGCACCCTGAGTACTGAGAACCCAGCACCCTGAGTACTGAGCACCCAGCACGCTGAGTACTGAGCACCGAGCATCCGGAGTACTGAGCACCCTGCACCCCGAGCACTGAGCACCCAGCACCCTGAGCACTGAGCACCCTGAGGACTGAGCACCCAGCACCCTGAGTACTGAGCACCCAGCATCCTGAGTACTGAGCACCGATCACCCTGAGCACTGAGCACCCAGCAACCCGAGCACTGAGCACCCAGCACCCTGAGTACTGAGCACCCTGAGTACTGTGCACCCAGCACCCCGAGCACTGAGCACCCAGCAACCCGAGCACTGAGCACCAAGCACCCTGAGTACTGAGCACCCTGAGTACTGAGCACCCAGCACCCTGAGTACTGAGCACCCTGAGTACTGAGCACCCAGCACCCTGAGTACTGAGCACCCAGCACCCTGAGTATTGAGCACCCAGCACCCCGAGCACTGAGCGCCCAGCACCCCGAGTACTGAGCACCCTGAGCACTGAGCACTGAGCACCCAGCACCCTGAGTACTGAGCACCCAGCACCCTGAGCACTGAGCACCCAGCACCCTGAGTACTGAGCACCCAGCACCCTGAGTACTTAGCACCGAGCACCCTGAGTACTGAGCACCCAGCACCCTGAGTACTGAGCACCCAGCACACTGAGTACTGAGCACCGAGCACCCCGAGTACTGAGCACGCAGCACCCTGAGCACTGAGCACTCAGCACCCTGAGCACTGAGCACCCAGCACCCTGAGCACTGAGCACCCAGCACCCTGAGTACTGAGCACCCAGCACCCTGAGCACTGAGCACCCATCACCCTGAGTACTGAGCACCCAGCACCCTGAGCACTGAGCACCCAGCACCCTGAGTACTGAGCACCCAGCACCCTGAGTACTGAGCACCCAGCACCCTGAGCACTGAGCACCCAGCACCCTGAGTACTGAGCACCCAGCACCCTGAGCACTGAGCACCCAGCACCCTGAGTACTGAGCACCCAGCACCCTGAGCACTGAGCACCCAGCACCCTGAGTACTGAGCACCCAGCACCCTGAGCACTGAGCACCCAGCACCCTGAGTACTGAGCACCCAGCACCCTGAGTACTGAGCACCCAGCACCCTGAGCACTGAGCACCCAGCACCCTGAGTACTGAGCACCCAGCACCCTGAGTACTTAGCACCCAGCACACTGAGCACTGAGCACCCAGCACCCTGAGTACTGAGCACCGAGCACCCTGAGTACTGAGCACCCAGCACCCTGAGTACTGAGCACCCAGCACCCTGAGTACTGAGCACCGAACATCCGGAGTACTAATCACCCTGCACCCCGAGCACTGAGCACCCAGCACCCTGAGCACTGAGCACCCTGAGTACTGAGTACCCAGCACCCTGAGCACTGAGCACCCAGGACCCTGAGTACTGAGCACCGAGCACCCCGAGCACTGAGCACCCAGCACCCTGAGTACTGAGCACCCAGCACCAAGAGTACTGAGCACCGAGCATCCTGAGCACTGAGCACCGAGCACCACGAGCACTGAGCACCCAGCACCCTGAGTACTGAGCACCCAGCACCAAGAGTACTGAGCACCGAGCACCCCGAGTACTGAGCACCCAACACCCTGAGTAATGAGCACCCAGCACCCTGAGCACTGAGCACAAAGCATGCTGAATACTGAGCACTGAGCACCCTGAGTACTGAGCACCAAGGACCCTGAGCACTGAGCACCCAGCACGCTGAGTACTGAGCGCTGAGCACCCTGAGTACTGAGCACCGAGCACCCTGAGTACTGAGCACCCAGCACCCTGAGCACTGAGCAGCCAGCATCCTGAGCACTGAGCACCCAGCACCCCGAGCACTGAGCACCCAGCACCCTGAGCACTGAGCACCCAGCACCCCGAGGACTGAGCACCCAGCACCCTGAGTACTGAGCACCGAGCACCCGGAGCACTGAGCACCCAGCACCCTGAGTACTGAGCACCCAGCACCCTGAGTACTGAGCACCCAGCACCCCGAGCACTGAGCACCCAGCACCCCGAGCACTGAGCACCCAGCTCCCCGAGCATGACCACCCAGCAGCCTGAGTACTGAGAACAGAGCACCCAGAGTACTGAGCACCCAGCACGCTGAGCACTGAGCACCCAGCACCCCGAGTACTGAGCAAACAGCACCCCGAGCACTGAGTACCCAGCACCCCGAGAATTAGCACCCAGCACCCTGAGTACTGAGCACCCAGCACCCTGAGTACTGAGCACCCAGCACATCGTGCACTGAGCACCCTGAGTACTGAGCACCCAGCACCCTGAGTACTGAGCACTAAGCAGCCAGAGCACTGAGCACCCAGCACCCCAAGCACGGAGCACCCAGGACCCCGAGCACTGAGTACTGAGCACCCAGCACCCTGAGTACTGAGCACCGAGCTCCCCGAGCACTGATCACCCTATGTACTGAGCACCCAGCACCCCGATGACAGAGCACCCAGCAACCTCAGCACTGAGCACGCAGCACCCCGAGCACTGAGCACCCAGCACCCTGAGTACTGAGCACCCTGAGGACTGAGCACCGATAACCCTGAGCACTGAGCACCCAGCACCCTGAGTCCTGAGCACCCAGCACCCTGAGTACTGAGCACCGAGCACCCCGAGGACTGAGCACCCAGCACCCTGAGTACTGAGCACCCAGCACCCTGAGCACTGAGCACCCAGGTCCCTGAGCACTGAGCACCCAGCACCTGAGCACTGAGCACCCAGCACCCTGAGTACTGAGCACCCAACGTACTGAGCACCGAGCACCCCTAGCACTGAGCACCCAGCACCCTGAGTACTGAGCACCCAGCACCCTGAGTACTGAGCACCCAGCACCCCGTACACTGAGTACTGAGCACCCTGAGTACTGAGCACTGAGCACCCTTAGTACTGAGCACCGAGCACCCTGAGTACTGAGCACCCAGCACCCTGAGCACTGAGCACGGAGCATCCCGAGGACTGAGCACCCAGCACCGTGAGCACTGAGCAGCCAGCACCTTGAGTACTGAGCACCGAGCACCCCGAGCACTGAGCACCCAGCACCCTGAGTCCTAAGCACCCAGCATCCTGAGCACTGCGCACCCAGCACCCCGAGCACTGAGCACCCAGCACCCTGAGTACTGAGTACCCAGCACCCTGAGTACTGAGCACCCAGTACCCCGAGCACTGAGCACCCAGCACCCTGAGCACTGAGCACCCAGCACCCTGAGTACTGAACACCCAGCACCCCGAGCACTGAGCACCCAGCACCCTGAGTACTGAGCACTCAGCACCCTGAGTACTGAGCACCGAGCACCCCGAGCACTGAGCACCCAGCACCCTGAGCACTGAGCACCCTGAGGACTGAGCACCCAGCACCCTGAGTACTGAGCACCCAGCACCCTGAGTACTGAGCACCCAGCATCCTGAGTACTGAGCACCGATCACCCTGAGCACTGAGCACCCAGCACCCTGAGCACTGTGCAGCCAGCACCCTGAGTATTGAGCACCCTGAGTACTGAGCACCCAGCACCCCGAGCACTGAGCACCCAGCACCCCGAGTAATGAGCACCCTGAGCACTGAGCACCCAGCACCCTGAGTACTGAGCACCCAGCACCCTGAGCACTGAGCACCCAGCACCCTGAGTACTGAGCACCCAGCACCCTGAGTACTGAGCACCCAGCACCCTGAGAACTGAGCACCGAGCACCGCGAGTACTGAGCACCCAGCACCCTGAGCACTGAGAACCCAGCACCCTGAGCACTGAGCACGCAGCACACCAAGCACTGAGCACCGAGCACCCTGAGTACTGAGCACCCAGCACCCTGAGTACTGAGCACCCAGCACCCTGAGTACTGAGCACCCAGCACCCTGAGTACTGAGCACCGAACATCCGGAGTACTGATCACCCTGCACCCCGAGCACTGAGCACCCAGCACCCTGAGCACTGAGCACCCTGAGTACTGAGTACCCAGCACCCTGAGCACTGAGCACCCAGGACCCTGAGTACTGAGCACCGAGCACCCCGAGCACTGAGCACCCAGCACCCTGAGTACTGAGCACCCAGCACCAAGAGTACTGAGCACCGAGCATCCTGAGCACTGAGCACCGAGCACCACGAGCACTGAGCACCCAGCACCCTGAGTACTGAGCACCCAGCACCAAGAGTACTGAGCACCGAGCACCCCGAGTACTGAGCACCCAACACCCTGAGTAATGAGCACCCAGCACCCTGAGCACTGAGCACAAAGCATGCTGAATACTGAGCACTGAGCACCCTGAGTACTGAGCACCAAGGACCCTGAGCACTGAGCACCCAGCACGCTGAGTACTGAGCGCTGAGCACCCTGAGTACTGAGCACCCAGCACCCTGAGTACTGAGCACCCAGCACCCTGAGCACTGAGCAGCCAGCATCCTGAGCACTGAGCACCCAGCACCCCGAGCACTGAGCACCCAGCACCCTGAGCACTGAGCACCAAGCACCCCGAGGACTGAGCACCCAGCACCCTGAGTACTGAGCACCGAGCACCCCGAGCACTGAGCACCCAGCACCCTGAGTACTGAGCACCCAGCACCCTGAGTACTGAGCACCCAGCACCCCGAGCACTGAGCACCCAGCACCCCGAGCACTGAGCACCCAGCTCCCCGAGCATGAGCACCCAGCAGCCTGAGTACTGAGAACAGAGCACCCAGAGTACTGAGCACCCAGCACGCTGAGCACTGAGCACCCAGCACCCCGAGTACTGAGCAAACAGCACCCCGAGCACTGAGCACCCAGCACCCCGAGAATTAGCACCCAGCACCCTGAGTACTGAGCACCCAGCACCCTGAGTACTGAGCACCCAGCACATCGTGCACTGAGCACCCTGAGTACTGAGCACCCAGCACCCTGAGTACTGAGCACTAAGCACCCAGAGCGCTGAGCAACCAGCACCCCAAGCACGGAGCACCCAGGACCCCGAGCACTGAGTACTGAGCACCCAGCACCCTGAGTACTGAGCACCGAGCTCCCCGAGCACTGATCATCCTATGTACTGAGCACCCAGCACCCCGATGACAGAGCACCCAGCAACCTCAGCACTGAGCACGCAGCACCCCGAGCACTGAGCACCCAGCACCCTGAGTACTGAGCACCCTGAGGACTGAGCACCGATAACCCTGAGCACTGAGCACCCAGCACCCTGAGTCCTGAGCACCCAGCACCCTGAGTACTGAGCACCGAGCACCCCGAGCACTGAGCACCCAGCACCCTGAGTACTGAGCACCCAGCAACCTGAGCACTGAGCACCCAGGACCCTGAGCACTGAGCACCCAGCACCCTGAGCACTGAGCACCCAGCACCCTGAGTACTGAGCACCCAACGTACTGAGCACCGAGCACCCCTAGCACTGAGCACCCAGCACCCTGAGTACTGAGCACCCAGCACCCTGAGTACTGAGCACCCAGCACCCCGAGCACTGAGCACTGAGCACCCTGAGTACTGAGCACTGAGCACCCTTAGTACTGAGCACCGAGCACCCTGAGTACTGAGCACCCAGCACCCTGAGCACTGAGCACGGAGCATCCCGAGGACTGAGCACCCAGCACCGTGAGCACTGAGCAGCCAGCACCTTGAGTACTGAGCACCGATTACCCTGAGCACTGAGCACCCAGCACCCTGAGTCCTAAGCACCCAGCATCCTGAGCACTGCGCACCCAGCACCCCGAGCACTGAGCACCCAGCACCCTGAGTACTGAGCACCCAGCACCCTGAGTACTGAGCACCCAGTACCCCGAGCACTGAGCACCCAGCACCCTGAGCACTGAGCACCCAGCACCCTGAGTACTGAACACCCAGCACCCCGAGCACTGAGCACCCAGCACCCTGAGTACTGAGCACTCAGCACCCTGAGTACTGAGCACCGAGCACCCCGAGCACTGAGCACCCAGCACCCTGAGCACTGAGCACCCTGAGGACTGAGCACCCAGCACCCTGAGTACTGAGCACCCAGCACCCTGAGTACTGAGCACCCAGCATCCTGAGTACTGAGCACCGATCACCCTGAGCACTGAGCACCCAGCACCCCGAGCACTGAGCACCCAGCACCCCGAGTACTGAGCTCCCTGAGCACTGAGCACCCAGCACCCTGAGTACTGAGCACCCAGCACCTTGAGCACTGAGCACCCAGCACCCTGAGTACTGAGCACCCAGCACCCTGAGCACTGAGCACCCAGCACCCTGAGTACTGAGCACCGAGCACCCTGAGTACTTAGCACCGAGCACCCTGAGTACTGAGCACCCAGCACCCTGAGTACTGAGCACCCAGCACCCTGAGTACTGAGCACCGAGCACCGCGAGTACTGAGCACCCAGCACCCTGAGCACTGAGAACCCAGCACCCTGAGCACTGAGCACGCAGCACACCAAGCACTGAGCACCCAGCACCCCAAGCACTGAGCACCCAGCACCCTGAGCACTGAGCACCCAGCACCCTGAGCACTGAGCACCCAGCACCCTGAATACTGAGCACCCAACGTACAGAGCACCGAGCACCTCTAGCACTGAGCACCCAGCACCCTGAGTACTGAGCACCCAGCACCCTGAGTACTGAGCACCCAGCACCCCGAGCACTGAGCACCCAGCACCCCGAGCACTGAGCACTGAGCACCCTGAGTACTGAGCACTGATCACCCTGAGCACTGAGCACGGAGCACCCCGAGGACTGAGCACCCAGAACCGTGAGCACTGAGCAGCCAGCACATTGAGTACTGAGCACCGAGCACCCCGAGCACTGAGCACCCAGCACCCTGAGACCTGAGCACCGAGCACCCTGCGTACTGAGGACCCAGCACCCTGAGTACTGAGCACCCAGCACCCTGAGTACTGAGCACCGAGCACCCCGAGTACTGAGTACCCAGCACCCTGAGCACTGAGAACCCAGCACCCTGAGCACTGAGCACCCAGCACCCCAAGCACTGAGCACCCAGCACCCTGAGTACTGAGCACCCTGAGTACTGAGCACCCAGGACCCCGAGCACTGAGCACCCAGCACCCTGAGTACTGAGCACCCAGCACCCTGAGTACTGAGCACCCTGAGTACTGAGCACCCAGCACCCTGAGCACTGAGCACCCAGCACCCTGAGTACTGAGCACCCAGCACCCTGAGCACTGAGCACCCAGCACCCTGAGTCCTGAGCACCCAGCACCCTGAGTACTTAGCACCCAGCACACTGAGCACTGAGCACCCAGCACCCTGAGTACTGAGCACCGAGCACCCTGAGTACTGAGCACCCAGCACCCTGAGTACTGAGCACCCAGCACCCTGAGTACTGAGGACCGAGCATCCGGAGTACTGAGCACCCTGCACCCCGAGCACTGAGCACCCAGCACCCTGAGCACTGAGCACTCTGAGGACTGAGCACCCAGCACCCTGAGTACTGAGCACCCAGCATCCTGAGTACTGAGCACCGATCACCCTGAGCACTGAGCACCCAGCAACCCGAGCACTGAGCACCCAGCACCCTGAGTACTGAGCACCCTGAGTACTGAGCACCCAGCACCCTGAGTACTGAGCACCCTGAGTACTGAGCACCCAGCACCCTGAGCACTGAGCACCCAGCACCCTGAGTACTGAGCACCCAGCACCCTGAGCACTGAGAACCCAGCACCCTGAGTACGGAGCACCCAGCACCCTGAGTACTTAGCACCCAGCACCCTGAGCACTGAGCACCCAGCACCCTGAGTACTGAGCACCGAGCACCCTGAGCACTGAGAACCCAGCACCCTGAGCACTGAGCACCCAGCACCCCAAGCACTGAGCACCCAGCACCCTGAGCACTGAGCACCCAGCACCCTGAGCACTGAGCACCCAGCACCCTGAGCACTGAGCACCCAGCACCCTGAGTACTGAGCACCCAACGTACTGAGCACCGAACACCCCTAGCACTGAGCACCCAGCACCCTGAGTACTGAGCACCCAGCACCCTGAGCACTGAGAACCCAGCAGCCTGAGCACTGAGCACCCAGCACCCCAAGCACTGAGCACCCAGCAACCTGAGCACTGAGCACCCAGCACCCTGAGCACTGAGCACCCAGCACCCTGAGCACTGAGCACCCAGCACCCTGAGTACTGAGCACCCAACGTACTGAGCACCGAGCACCCCTAGCACTGAGCACCCAGCACCCTGAGTACTGAGCACCCAGCACCCTGAGTACTGAGCACCCAGCACCCCGAGCACTGAGCACCCAGCACCCCGAGCACTGAGCACTGAGCACCCTGAGTACTGAGCACTGAGCACCCTTAGTACTGAGCACCGAGCACCCTGAGTACTGAGCACCCAACACCCTGAGCACTGAGCACGGAGCACCCAGAGGACTGAGCACCCAGAACCGTGAGCACTGAGCAGCCAGCACCTTGAGTACTGAGCACCGAGCACCCCGAGAACTGAGCACCCAGCACCCTGAGTCCTGAGCACCCAGCACCCTGAGCACTGAGCACCCAGCACCCCGAGCACTGAGCACCCAGCACCCTGAGTACTGAGCACACAGCACCCTGAGTACTGAGCACCCAGTACCCCGAGCACTGAGCACCCAACACCCTGAGCACTGAGCACCCAGCACCCTGAGTACTGAGCACCCAGCACCCCGAGCACTGAGCATCCAGCACCCTGAGTACTGAGCACTCAGCACCCTGAGTACTGAGCACCGAGCACCCCGAGCACTGAGCACCCAGCATCCTGAGCACTGAGCACTCTGAGGACTGATCAACCAGCACCGTGAGTACTGAGCACCCAGCACCCTGAGTACTGAGCACCCAGCATCCTGAGTACTGAGCACCGATCACCCTGAGCACTGAGCACCCAGCACCCCGAGCACTGAGCACCCAGCACCCTGAGTACTGAGCACCCTGAGTACTGAGCACCCAGCACCCCGAGCACTGAGCACCCAGCACCCCGAGTACTGAGCACCCTGAGTACTGAGCACCCAGCACCCTGAGTACTGAGCACCCTGAGTACTGAGCACCCAGCACCCTGAGCACTGAGCACCCAGCACCCTGAGTACTGAGCACCCAGCACCCTGAGCACTGAGCACCCAGCACCCTGAGTACTGAGCACCCAGCAGCCTGAGTACTTAGCACCGAGCACCCTGAGTACTGAGGACCCAGCACCCTGAGTACTGAGCACCCAGTACCCCGAGCACTGAGCAACCAACACCCTGAGCACTGAGCACCCAGCACCCTGAGTCCTGAGCACCCAGCACCCTGAGTACTTAGCACCCAGCACACTGAGCACTGAGCACCCAGCACCCTGAGTACTGAGCACCGAGCACCCTGAGTACTGAGCACCCAGCACCCTGAGTACTGAGCACCCAGCACCCTGAGTACTGAGCACCGAGCATCCGGAGTACTGAGCACCCTGCACCCCGAGCACTGAGCACCCAGCACCCTGAGCACTGAGCACCCTGAGGACTGAGCACCCAGCACCCTGAGTACTGAGCACCCAGCATCCTGAGTACTGAGCACCGATCACCCTGAGCACTGAGCACCCAGCAACCCGAGCACTGAGCACCCAGCACCCTGAGTACTGAGCACCCTGAGTACTGAGCACCCAGCACCCTGAGTACTGAGCACCCTGAGTACTGAGCACCCAGCACCCTGAGCACTGAGCACCCAGCACCCTGAGTACTGAGCACCCAGCACCCTGAGCACTGAGAACCCAGCACCCTGAGTACGGAGCACCCAGCACCCTGAGTACTTAGCACCCAGCACCCTGAGCACTGAGCACCCAGCACCCTGAGTACTGAGCACCGAGCACCCTGAGCACTGAGAACCCAGCACCCTGAGCACTGAGCACCCAGCACCCCAAGCACTGAGCACCCAGCACCCTGAGCACTGAGCACCCAGCACCCTGAGCACTGAGCACCCAGCACCCTGAGCACTGAGCACCCAGCACCCTGAGTACTGAGCACCCAACGTACTGAGCACCGAACACCCCTAGCACTGAGCACCCAGCACCCTGAGTACTGAGCACCCAGCACCCTGAGCACTGAGAACCCAGCAGCCTGAGCACTGAGCACCCAGCACCCCAAGCACTGAGCACCCAGCAACCTGAGCACTGAGCACCCAGCACCCTGAGCACTGAGCACCCAGCACCCTGAGCACTGAGCACCCAGCACCCTGAGTACTGAGCACCCAACGTACTGAGCACCGAGCACCCCTAGCACTGAGCACCCAGCACCCTGAGTACTGAGCACCCAGCACCCTGAGTACTGAGCACCCAGCACCCCGAGCACTGAGCACCCAGCACCCCGAGCACTGAGCACTGAGCACCCTGAGTACTGAGCACTGAGCACCCTTAGTACTGAGCACCGAGCACCCTGAGTACTGAGCACCCAACACCCTGAGCACTGAGCACGGAGCACCCAGAGGACTGAGCACCCAGAACCGTGAGCACTGAGCAGCCAGCACCTTGAGTACTGAGCACCGAGCACCCCGAGCACTGAGCACCCAGCACCCTGAGTCCTGAGCACCCAGCACCCTGAGCACTGAGCACCCAGCACCCCGAGTACTGAGCACCCAGCACCCTGAGTACTGAGCACACAGCACCCTGAGTACTGAGCACCCAGTACCCCGAGCACTGAGCACCCAGCATCCTGAGCACTGAGCACTCTGAGGACTGATCAACCAGCACCGTGAGTACTGAGCACCCAGCACCCTGAGTACTGAGCACCCAGCATCCTGAGTACTGAGCACCGATCACCCTGAGCACTGAGCACCCAGCACCCCGAGCACTGAGCACCCAGCACCCTGAGTACTGAGCACCCTGAGTACTGAGCACCCAGCACCCCGAGCACTGAGCACCCAGCACCCCGAGTACTGAGCACCCTGAGTACTGAGCACCCAGCACCCTGAGTACTGAGCACCCTGAGTACTGAGCACCCAGCACCCTGAGCACTGAGCACCCAGCACCCTGAGTACTGAGCACCCAGCACCCTGAGCACTGAGCACCCAGCACCCTGAGTACTGAGCACCCAGCACCCTGAGTACTTAGCACCGAGCACCCTGAGTACTGAGGACCCAGCACCCTGAGTACTGAGCACCCAGCACCCTGAGTACTGAGCACCGAGCACCCCGAGTACTGAGTACCCAGCACACTGAGCACTGAGAACCCAGCACCCTGAGCACTGAGCACCCAGCACCCCAAGCACTGAGCACCCAGCACCCTGAGTACTGAGCACCCTGAGTACTGAGCACCCAGCACCCCGAGCACTGAGCACCCAGCACCCTGAGTACTGAGCACCCAGCACCCTGAGTACTGAGCACCCTGAGTACTGAGCACCCAGCACCCTGAGCACTGAGCACCCAGCACCCTGAGTACTGAGCACCCAGCACCCTGAGCACTGAGCACCCAGCACCCTGAGTCATGAGCACCCAGCACCCTGAGTACTTAGCACCCAGCACACTGAGCACTGAGCACCCAGCACCCTGAGTACTGAGCACCGAGCACCCTGAGTACTGAGCACCCAGCACCCTGAGTACTGAGCACCCAGCACCCTGAGTACTGAGCACCGAGCATCCGGAGTACTGAGCACCCTGCACCCCGAGCACTGAGCACCCAGCACCCTGAGCACTGAGCACCCTGAGGACTGAGCACCCAGCACCCTGAGTACTGAGCACCCAGCATCCTGAGTACTGATCACCGATCACCCTGAGCACTGAGCACACAGCAACCCGAGCACTGAGCCCCCAGCACCCTGAGTACTGAGCACCCTGAGTACTGAGCACACAGCACCCTGAGTACTGAGCACCCTGAGTACTGAGCACCCTGAGTACTGAGCACCCAGCACCCTGAGTACTGAGCACCCTGAGTACTGAGCACCCAGCATCCTGAGTACTGAGCACCGATCACCCTGAGCACTGAGCACCCAGCAACCCGAGCACTGAGCACCCAGCACCCTGAGTACTGAGCACCCTGAGTACTGAGCACCCAGCACCCTGAGCACTGAGCACCCAGCACCCTGAGTACTGAGCACCGAGCACCCTGAGTACTGAGCACCCAGCACCCTGAGCACTGAGCACCCAGCACCCTGAGTACTGAGCACCGAGCACCCTGAGTACTGAGCACCCAGCACCCTGAGTACTGAGCACCAAGCACCCTGAGTACTGAGCACCGAGCACCCCGAGTAGTGAGCACCCAGCACCCTGAGCACTGAGCACCCAGCACCCTGAGTACTGAGCACCCAGCACCCTGAGTACTGAGCACCCAGTACCCCGAGCACTGAGCACCCTGAGTACTGAGCACCCAGCACCCTGAGTACTGAGCACTAAGCACCCAGAGCGCTGAGCACCCAGCACCCCAAGCACGGAGCACCCAGGACCCCGAGCACTGAGTACTGAGCACCCAGCACCCTGATTACTGAGCACCGAGCTCCCCGAGCACTGAGCACCCTGAGTACTGAGCACCCAGCACCCCGATCACAGAGCACCCAGCACCCGCAGCACTGAGCAGCCAGCACCCCGAGCACTGAGCACCCAGCACCCTGAGTACTGAGCACCCTGAGGACTGAGCACCGATCACCCTGAGCACTGAGCACCCAGCACCCTGAGTACTGAGCACCCAGTACCCTGAGTACTGAGCACCTAGCACCCCGAGCACTGAGCACCCAGCACCCTGAGCACTGAGCACCCAGCACCCTGAGTACTGAGCACCCAGCACCCTGAGCACTGAGCACCCAACACCCTGAGTACTGAGCACCCAGCACCCTGAGTACTGAGCACCCAGCACCCTGAGTACTGAGCACCCAGCACCCTGAGCACTGAGCACCCAGCACCCTGAGTACGGAGCACCCAGCACCCTGAGTACTTAGCACCCAGCACCCTGAGCACTGAGCACCCAGCACCCTGAGTACTGAGCACCGAGCACACTGAGTACTGAGCACCCCACACCCTGAGTACTGAGCACCCAGCACCCTGAGTACTGAGCACCGAGCACCCCGAGTACTGAGCACCAAGCACCCTGAGCACTGAGCACCCAGCACCCTGAGTACTGAGCACCCAGCACCCTGAGAACTGAGCACCCAGCACCCCGAGCACTGAGCACCCTGAGTACTGAGCAC
The DNA here is from genome assembly GCF_018167655.1 of Microtus oregoni. NCBI lineage: Eukaryota > Metazoa > Chordata > Mammalia > Rodentia > Cricetidae > Microtus > Microtus oregoni. The sequence continues at coordinate 41,604 of NW_024543404.1, forward strand.
TAAGCACCCAGAGGGCTGAGCACCCAGCACCCCAAGCACGGAGCACCCAGGACCCCGAGCACTGAGTACTGAGCACCCAGCACCCTGAGTACTGAGCACCGAGCTCCCCGAGCACTGAGCACCCTGCATACTGAGCACCCAGCACCCCGATCACAGAGCACCCAGCACCCTCAGCACTGAGCACCCAGCACCCCGAGCACTGAGCACCCAGCACCCTGAGTACTGAGCACCGAGCATCCGGAGTACTGAGCACCCTGCACCCCGAGCACTGAGCACCCAGCACCCTCAGCACTGAGCACCCAGCACCCCGAGCACTGAGCACCCAGCACCCTGAGTACTGAGCACCGAGCATCCGGAGTACTGAGCACCCTGCACCCCGAGCACTGAGCACCCAGCACCCTGAGTACTGAGCACCCAGCACCCTGAGTACTGAGCACCCAGCACCCTGAGTACTGAGCACCGAGCATCCGGAGTACTGAGCACCCTGCACCCCGAGCACTGAGCACCCAGCACCCTGAGCACTGAGCACCCTGAGGACTGAGCACCCAGCACCCTGAGTACTGAGCACCCAGCATCCTGAGTACTGAGCACCGATCACCCTGAGCACTGAGCACCCAGCAACCCGAGCACTGAGCACCCAGCACCCTGAGTACTGAGCACCCTGAGTACTGAGCACCCAGCACCCTGAGTACTGAGCACCCTGAGTACTGAGCACCCAGCACCCTGAGCACTGAGCACCCAGCACCCTGAGTACTGAGCACCCAGCACCCTGAGCACTGAGAACCCAGCACCCTGAGTACGGAGCACCCAGCACCCTGAGTACTTAGCACCCAGCACCCTGAGCACTGAGCACCCAGCACCCTGAGTACTGAGCACTGAGCACCCTGAGCACTGAGAACCCAGCACCCTGAGCACTGAGCACCCAGCACCCCAAGCACTGAGCACCCAGCACCCTGAGCACTGAGCACCCAGCACCCTGAGCACTGAGCACCCAGCACCCTGAGCACTGAGCACCCAGCACCCTGAGTACTGAGCACCCAACGTACTGAGCACCGAACACCCCTAGCACTGAGCACCCAGCACCCTGAGTACTGAGCACCCAGCACCCTGAGCACTGAGAACCCAGCACCCTGAGCACTGAGCACCCAGCACCCCAAGCACTGAGCACCCAGGAACCTGAGCACTGAGCACCCAGCACCCTGAGCACTGAGCACCCAGCACCCTGAGCACTGAGCACCCAGCACCCTGAGTACTGAGCACCCAACGTACTGAGCACCGAGCACCCCTAGCACTGAGCACCCAGCACCCTGAGTACTGAGCACCCAGCACCCTGAGTACTGAGCACCCAGCACCCCGAGCACTGAGCACCCAGCACCCCGAGCACTGAGCACTGAGCACCCTGAGTACTGAGCACTGAGCACCCTTAGTACTGAGCACCGAGCACCCTGAGTACTGAGCACCCAACACCCTGAGCACTGAGCACGGAGCACCCAGAGGACTGAGCACCCAGAACCGTGAGCACTGAGCAGCCAGCACCTTGAGTACTGAGCACCGAGCACCCCGAGCACTGAGCACCCAGCACCCTGAGTCCTGAGCACCCAGCACCCTGAGCACTGAGCACCCAGCACCCCGAGCACTGAGCACCCAGCACCCTGAGTACTGAGCACACAGCACCCTGAGTACTGAGCATCCAGTACCCCGAGCACTGAGCACCCAACACCCTGAGCACTGAGCACCCAGCACCCTGAGTACTGAGCACCCAGCACCCCGAGCACTGAGCATCCAGCACCCTGAGTACTGAGCACTCAGCACCCTGAGTACTGAGCACCGAGCACCCCGAGCACTGAGCACCCAGCATCCTGAGCACTGAGCACTCTGAGGACTGATCAACCAGCACCGTGAGTACTGAGCACCCAGCACCCTGAGTACTGAGCACCCAGCATCCTGAGTACTGAGCACCGATCACCCTGAGCACTGAGCACCCAGCACCCCGAGCACTGAGCACCCAGCACCCTGAGTACTGAGCACCCTGAGTACTGAGCACCCAGCACCCCGAGCACTGAGCACCCAGCACCCCGAGTACTGAGCACCCTGAGTACTGAGCACCCAGCACCCTGAGTACTGAGCACCCTGAGTACTGAGCACCCAGCACCCTGAGCACTGAGCACCCAGCACCCTGAGTACTGAGCACCCAGCACCCTGAGCACTAAGCACCCAGCACCCTGAGTACTGAGCACCCAGCACCCTGAGTACTTAGCACCGAGCACCCTGAGTACTGAGGACCCAGCACCCTGAGTACTGAGCACCCAGCACCCTGAGTACTGAGCACCGAGCACCCCGAGTACTGAGTACCCAGCACACTGAGCACTGAGAACCCAGCACCCTGAGCACTGAGCACCCAGCACCCCAAGCACTGAGCACCCAGCACCCTGAGTACTGAGCACCCTGAGTACTGAGCACCCAGCACCCCGAGCACTGAGCACCCAGCACCCTGAGTACTGAGCACCCAGCACCCTGAGTACTGAGCACCCTGAGTACTGAGCACCCAGCACCCTGAGCACTGAGCACCCAGCACCCTGAGTACTGAGCACCCAGCACCCAGAGCACTGAGCACCCAGCACCCTGAGTCATGAGCACCCAGCACCCTGAGTACTTAGCACCCAGCACACTGAGCACTGAGCACCCAGCACCCTGAGTACTGAGCACCGAGCACCCTGAGTACTGAGCACCCAGCACCCTGAGTACTGAGCACCCAGCACCCTGAGTACTGAGCACCGAGCATCCGGAGTACTGAGCACCCTGCACCCCGAGCACTGAGCACCCAGCACCCTGAGCACTGAGCACCCTGAGGACTGAGCACCCAGCACCCTGAGTACTGAGCACCCAGCATCCTGAGTACTGATCACCGATCACCCTGAGCACTGAGCACACAGCAACCCGAGCACTGAGCCCCCAGCACCCTGAGTACTGAGCACCCTGAGTACTGAGCACACAGCACCCTGAGTACTGAGCACCCTGAGTACTGAGCACCCTGAGTACTGAGCACCCAGCACCCTGAGTACTGAGCACCCTGAGTACTGAGCACCCAGCATCCTGAGTACTGAGCACCGATCACCCTGAGCACTGAGCACCCAGCAACCCGAGCACTGAGCACCCAGCACCCTGAGTACTGAGCACCCTGAGTACTGAGCACCCAGCACCCTGAGCACTGAGCACCCAGCACCCTGAGTACTGAGCACCGAGCACCCTGAGTACTGAGCACCCAGCACCCTGAGCACTGAGCACCCAGCACCCTGAGTACTGAGCACCGAGCACCCTGAGTACTGAGCACCCAGCACCCTGAGTACTGAGCACCAAGCACCCTGAGTACTGAGCACCGAGCACCCCGAGTAGTGAGCACCCAGCACCCTGAGCACTGAGCACCCAGCACCCTGAGTACTGAGCACCCAGCACCCTGAGTACTGAGCACCCAGTACCCCGAGCACTGAGCACCCTGAGTACTGAGCACCCAGCACCCTGAGTACTGAGCACTAAGCACCCAGAGCGCTGAGCACCCAGCACCCCAAGCACGGAGCACCCAGGACCCCGAGCACTGAGTACTGAGCACCCAGCACCCTGATTACTGAGCACCGAGCTCCCCGAGCACTGAGCACCCTGAGTACTGAGCACCCAGCACCCCGATCACAGAGCACCCAGCACCCGCAGCACTGAGCAGCCAGCACCCCGAGCACTGAGCACCCAGCACCCTGAGTACTGAGCACCCTGAGGACTGAGCACCGATCACCCTGAGCACTGAGCACCCAGCACCCTGAGTACTGAGCACCCAGTACCCTGAGTACTGAGCACCGAGCACCCCGAGCACTGAGCACCCAGCACCCTGAGCACTGAGCACCCAGCACCCTGAGTACTGAGCACCCAGCACCCTGAGCACTGAGCACCCAACACCCTGAGTACTGAGCACCCAGCACCCTGAGTACTGAGCACCCAGCACCCTGAGTACTGAGCACCCAGCACCCTGAGCACTGAGCACCCAGCACCCTGAGTACGGAGCACCCAGCACCCTGAGTACTTAGCACCCAGCACCCTGAGCACTGAGCACCCAGCACCCTGAGTACTGAGCACCGAGCACCCTGAGTACTGAGCACCCCACACCCTGAGTACTGAGCACCCAGCACCCTGAGTACTGAGCACCGAGCACCCCGAGTACTGAGCACCCAGCACCCTGAGCACTGAGCACCCAGCACCCTGAGTACTGAGCACCCAGCACCCTGAGAACTGAGCACCCAGCACCCCGAGCACTGAGCACCCTGAGTACTGAGCACTAAGCACCCAGAGCGCTGAGCACCCAGCACCCCAAGCACGGAGCACCCAGGACCCCGAGCACTGAGTACTGAGCACCCAGCACCCTGAGTACTGAGCACCGAGCTCCCCGAGCACTGAGCACCCTGCGTACTGAGCACCCAGCACCCCGATCACAGAGCACCCAGCACCCTCAGCACTGAGCACCCAGCACCCCGAGCACTGAGCACCCAGCACCCTGAGTACTGAGCACCGAGCATCCGGAGTACTGAGCACCCTGCACCCCGAGCACTGAGCACCCAGCACCCTGAGCAATGAGCACCCAGCACACCAAGCACTGAGCACCCAGCACCAAGAGTACTGAGCACCGAGCATCCTGAGCACTGAGCACCGAGCACCCCGAGCACTGAGCACCCAGCACCCTGAGTACTGAGCACCCTGCACCAAGAGTACTGAGCACCGAGCACCCCGAGCACTGAGCACCCAGCACCCTGAGTAATGAGCACCCAGCACCCTGAGTAATGAGCACCCAGCACCCCGAGCACTGAGCACCCAGCACCCTGAGTACTGAGCACCCTGCACCAAGAGTACTGAGCACCGAGCACCCCGAGCACTGAGCACCCAGCACCCTGAGTAATGAGCACCCAGCACCCTGAGTAATGAGCACGCAGCACCCCGAGTACTGAGCACCCAGCACCCTGAGTAATGAGCACCCAGCACCCCGAGTACTGAGCACCCAGCACAGTGAGTACTGAGCACCCAGCACCCTGAGTACTGAGCACCCAGCACCCTGAGCACTGAGCACAAAGCACGCTGAGTACTGAGCACTGAGCACCGTGAGTACTGAGCACCGAGGACCCTGAGCACTGAGCACCCAGCACGCTGAGTACTGAGCACCCAGCACCCTGAGTACTGAGCAGCCAGCACCCTGAGTACTGAGCACTGAGCACTGAGCACCCTGAGCACTGAGCACCCAGCACCCCGAGCACTGAGCACTGAGCACCCTGAGTACTGAGCACTGAGCACTCTGAGTACTGAGCACCCAGCACCCTGAGTACTGAGCACCCAGCACCCCGAGCACTGAGCACCGGGCACCCCGAGCACTGAGCACCCAGCACCCTGAGTACTGAGCACCCAGCACCCTGAGTACTGAGTACTGAGCACTGAGCACCCTGAGCACTGAGCACCCAGCATCCTGAGCACTGAGTACTGAGCACCCAGCACCCTGAGCACTGAGAACCCAGCACCCTGAGTACTGAGCACCCAGCACCAGGAGCACTGAGCACCCAGCACCCCGAGCACTGAGCACTTAGCACCCTTAGTACTGAGCACCGAGCACCCTGAGTACTGAGCACCCAGCACCCTGAGCACTGAGCACGGAGCACCCCGAGGACTGAGCACCCAGCACCGTGAGCACTGAGCACCCAGCACCTTAAGTACTGAGCACCGAGCACCCCGAGCACTGAGCACCCAGCACCCTAAGTACTGAGCATCCAGCACCCTGAGCACTGAGCACCCAGCACCCCGAGCACTGAGCACCCAGCACCCTGAGTACTGAGCACCCAGCACCCTGAGTACTGAGCACCCAGCACTCCGAGCACTGAGCACACAGCACCCTGAGTCCTGAGCACCCAGCACCCTGAGTACTTAGCACCCAGCACACTGAGCACTGAGCACCCAGCACCCTGAGTACTGAGCACCGAGCACCCTGAGTACTGAGCACCCAGCACCCTGAGTACTGAGCACCGAGCATCCGGAGTACTGAGCACACTGCACCCCGAGCACTGAGCACCCAGCACCCTGAGCACTGAGCACCCTGAGGACTGAGCACCCAGCACCCTGAGTACTGAGCACCCAGCATCCTGAGTACTGAGCACCGATCACCCTGAGCACTGAGCACCCAGCAACCCGAGCACTGAGCACCCAGCACCCTGAGTACTGAGCACCCTATGTACTGAGCACCCAGCACCCCGAGCACTGAGCACCCAGCAACCCGAGCACTGAGCACCCAGCACCCTGAGTACTGAGCACCCTGAGTACTGAGCACCCAGCAGCCTGAGTACTGAGCACCCTGAGTACTGAGCACCCAGCACCCTGAGCACTGAGCACCCAGCACCCTGAGTACTGAGCACCCAACGTACTGAGCACCGAACACCCCTAGCACTGAGCACCCAGCACCCTGAGTACTGAGCACCCAGCACCCTGAGCACTGAGAACCCACCACCCTGAGCACTGAGCACCCAGCACCCCAAGCACTGAGCACCCAGCAACCTGAGTACTGAGCACCCAGCACCCTGAGTACTGAGCACCCAGTACCCCGAGCACTGAGCACCCTGAGTACTGAGCACCCAGCACCCTGAGTACTGAGCACTAAGCACCCAGAGCGCTGAGCACCCAGCACCCCAAGCACGGAGCACCCAGGACCCCGAGCACTGAGTACTGAGCACCCAGCACCCTGATTACTGAGCACCGAGCTCCCCGAGCACTGAGCACCCTGAGTACTGAGCACCCAGCACCCCGATCACAGAGCACCCAGCACCCTCAGCACTGAGCAGCCAGCACCCCGAGCACTGAGCACCCAGCACCCTGAGTACTGAGCACCCTGAGGACTGAGCACCGATCACCCTGAGCACTGAGCACCCAGCACACCGATCACAGAGCACCCAGCACCCTCAGCACTGAGCACCCAGCACCCCGAGCACTGAGCACCCAGCACCCTGAGTACTGAGCACCGAGCATCCGGAGTACTGAGCACCCTGCACCCCGAGCACTGAGCACCCAGCACCCTGAGCAATGAGCACCCAGCACCCCAAGCACTGAGCACCCAGCACCCTGAGTACTGAGTACTGAGCTCCCTGAGTACTGAGCAACCAGGACCCTGAGCACTGAGCACCCAGCACCCTGAGTACTGAGCACCGAGCACCCCGAGCACGGAGCACCCAGCACCCTGAGCAATGAGCACCCAGCACCAAGAGTACTGAGCACCGAGCATCCTGAGCACTGAGCACCGAGCACCCCGAGCACTGAGCACCCAGCACCCTGAGTACTGAGCACCCTGCACCAAGAGTACTGAGCACCGAGCACCCCGAGCACTGAGCACCCAGCACCCTGAGTAATGAGCACCCAGCACCCTGAGTAATGAGCACCCAGCACCCCGAGCACTGAGCACCCAGCACCCTGAGTACTGAGCACCCTGCACCAAGAGTACTGAGCACCGAGCACCCCGAGCACTGAGCACCCAGCACCCTGAGTAATGAGCACCCAGCACCCTGAGTATTGAGCACCCAGCACCCCGAGTACTGAGCACCCAGCACCCTGAGTAATGAGCACCCAGCACCCCGAGTACTGAGCACCCAGCACAGTGAGTACTGAGCACCCAGCACCCTGAGTACTGAGCACCCAGCACCCTGAGCACTGAGCACAAAGCACACTGAGTACTGAGCACTGAGCACCGTGAGTACTGAGCACCGAGGACCCTGAGCACTGAGCACCCAGCACGCTGAGTACTGAGCACCCAGCACCCTGAGTACTGAGCAGCCAGCACCCTGAGTACTGAGCACTGAGCACTGAGCACCCTGAGCACTGAGCACCCAGCACCCCGAGCACTGAGCACTGAGCACCCTGAGTACTGAGCACTGAGCACTCTGAGTACTGAGCACCCAGCACCCTGAGTACTGAGCACCCAGCACCCCGAGCACTGAGCACCGGGCACCCCGAGCACTGAGCACCCAGCACCCTGAGTACTGAGCACCCAGCACCCTGAGTACTGAGTACTGAGCACTGAGCACCCTGAGCACTGAGCACCCAGCATCCTGAGCACTGAGTACTGAGCACCCAGCACCCTGAGCACTGAGAACCCAGCACCCTGAGTACTGAGCACCCAGCACCAGGAGCACTGAGCACCCAGCACCCCGAGCACTGAGCACTTAGCACCCTTAGTACTGAGCACCGAGCACCCTGAGTACTGAGCACCCAGCACCCTGAGCACTGAGCACGGAGCACCCCGAGGACTGAGCACCCAGCACCGTGAGCACTGAGCACCCAGCACCTTAAGTACTGAGCACCGAGCACCCCGAGCACTGAGCACCCAGCACCCTAAGTACTGAGCACCCAGCACCCCGAGCACTGAGCACCCAGCACCCCGAGCACTGAGCACCCAGCACCCTGAGTACTGAGCACCCAGCACCCTGAGTACTGAGCACCCAGCACTCCGAGCACTGAGCACACAGCACCCTGAGTCCTGAGCACCCAACACCCTGAGTACTTAGCACCCAGCACACTGAGCACTGAGCACCCAGCACCCTGAGTACTGAGCACCGAGCACCCTGAGTACTGAGCACCCAGCACCCTGAGTACTGAGCACCCAGCACCCTGAGTACTGAGCACCGAGCATCCGGAGTACTGAGCACACTGCACCCCGAGCACTGAGCACCCAGCACCCTGAGCACTGAGCACCCTGAGGACTGAGCACCCAGCACCCTGAGTACTGAGCACCCAGCATCCTGAGTACTGAGCACCGATCACCCTGAGCACTGAGCACCCAGCAACCCGAGCACTGAGCACCCAGCACCCTGAGTACTGAGCACCCTATGTACTGAGCACCCAGCACCCCGAGCACTGAGCACCCAGCAACCCGAGCACTGAGCACCCAGCACCCTGAGTACTGAGCACCCTGAGTACTGAGCACCCAGCAGCCTGAGTACTGAGCACCCTGAGTACTGAGCACCCAGCACCCTGAGCACTGAGCACCCAGCACCCTGAGTACTGAGCACCCAACGTACTGAGCACCGAACACCCCTAGCACTGAGCACCCAGCACCCTGAGTACTGAGCACCCAGCACCCTGAGCACTGAGAACCCACCACCCTGAGCACTGAGCACCCAGCACCCCAAGCACTGAGCACCCAGCAACCTGAGTACTGAGCACCCAGCACCCTGAGTACTGAGCACCCAGTACCCCGAGCACTGAGCACCCTGAGTACTGAGCACCCAGCACCCTGAGTACTGAGCACTAAGCACCCAGAGCGCTGAGCACCCAGCACCCCAAGCACGGAGCACCCAGGACCCCGAGCACTGAGTACTGAGCACCCAGCACCCTGATTACTGAGCACCGAGCTCCCCGAGCACTGAGCACCCTGAGTACTGAGCACCCAGCACCCCGATCACAGAGCACCCAGCACCCTCAGCACTGAGCAGCCAGCACCCCGAGCACTGAGCACCCAGCACCCTGAGTACTGAGCACCCTGAGGACTGAGCACCGATCACCCTGAGCACTGAGCACCCAGCACCCTGAGTACTGAGCACCCAGTACCCTGAGTACTGAGCACCGAGCACCCCGAGCACTGAGCACCCAGCACCCTGAGCACTGAGCACCCAGCACCCTGAGTACTGAGCACCCAGCACCCTGAGCACTGAGCACCCAACACCCTGAGTACTGAGCACCCAGCACCCTTAGTACTGAGCACCGAGCACCCTGAGTACTGAGCACCCAGCACCCTGAGCACTGAGCACGGAGCACCCCGAGGACTGAGCACCCAGCACCGTGAGCACTGAGCACCCAGCACCTTAAGTACTGAGCACCGAGCACCCCGAGCACTAAGCACCCAGCACCCTAAGTACTGAGCATCCAGCACCCTGAGCACTGAGCACCCAGCACCCCGAGCACTGAGCACCCAGCACCCTGAGTGCTGAGCACCCAGCACCCTGAGTACTGAGCACCCAGCACTCCGAGCACTGAGCACACAGCACCCTGAGTCCTGAGCACCCAGCACCCTGAGTACTTAGCACCCAGCACACTGAGCACTGAGCACCCAGCACCCTGAGTACTGAGCACCGAGCACCCTGAGTACTGAGCACCCAGCACCCTGAGTACTGAGCACCGAGCATCCGGAGTACTGAGCACACTGCACCCCGAGCACTGAGCACCCAGCACCCTGAGCACTGAGCACCCTGAGGACTGAGCACCCAGCACCCTGAGTACTGAGCACCCAGCATCCTGAGTACTGAGCACCGATCACCCTGAGCACTGAGCACCCAGCAACCCGAGCACTGAGCACCCAGCACCCTGAGTACTGAGCACCCTATGTACTGAGCACCCAGCACCCCGAGCACTGAGCACCCAGCAACCCGAGCACTGAGCACCCAGCACCCTGAGTACTGAGCACCCTGAGTACTGAGCACCCAGCAGCCTGAGTACTGAGCACCCTGAGTACTGAGCACCCAGCACCCTGAGCACTGAGCACCCAGCACCCTGAGTACTGAGCACCCAACGTACTGAGCACCGAACACCCCTAGCACTGAGCACCCAGCACCCTGAGTACTGAGCACCCAGCACCCTGAGCACTGAGAACCCACCACCCTGAGCACTGAGCACCCAGCACCCCAAGCACTGAGCACCCAGCAACCTGAGTACTGAGCACCCAGCACCCTGAGTACTGAGCACCCAGTACCCCGAGCACTGAGCACCCTGAGTACTGAGCACCCAGCACCCTGAGTACTGAGCACTAAGCACCCAGAGCGCTGAGCACCCAGCACCCCAAGCACGGAGCACCCAGGACCCCGAGCACTGAGTACTGAGCACCCAGCACCCTGATTACTGAGCACCGAGCTCCCCGAGCACTGAGCACCCTGAGTACTGAGCACCCAGCACCCCGATCACAGAGCCCCCAGCACCCTCAGCACTGAGCAGCCAGCACCCCGAGCACTGAGCACCCAGCACCCTGAGTACTGAGCACCCTGAGGACTGAGCACCGATCACCCTGAGCACTGAGCACCCAGCACCCTGAGTACTGAGCACCCAGTACCCTGAGTACTGAGCACCGAGCACCCCGAGCACTGAGCACCCAGCACCCTGAGCACTGAGCACCCAGCACCCTGAGTACTGAGCACCCAGCACCCTGAGCACTGAGCACCCAACACCCTGAGTACTGAGCACCCAGCACCCTGAGTACTGAGCACCCAGCACCCTGAGTACTGAGCACCCAGCACCCTGAGCACTGAGCACCCAGCACCCTGAGTACGGAGCACCCAGCACACTGAGTACTTAGCACCCAGCACCCTGAGCACTGAGCACCCAGCACCCTGAGTACTGAGCACCGAGCACCCTGAGTACTGAGCACCCCACACCCTGAGTACTGAGCACCCAGCACCCTGAGTACTGAGCACCGAGCACCCCGAGTACTGAGCACCCAGCACCCTGAGCACTGAGCACCCAGCACCCTGAGTACTGAGCACCCAGCACCCTGAGAACTGAGCACCCAGCACCCCGAGCACTGAGCACCCTGAGTACTGAGCACTAAGCACCCAGAGCGCTGAGCACCCAGCACCCCAAGCACGGAGCACCCAGGACCCCGAGCACTGAGTACTGAGCACCCAGCACCCTGAGTACTGAGCACCGAGCTCCCCGAGCACTGAGCACCCTGCGTACTGAGCACCCAGCACCCCGATCACAGAGCACCCAGCACCCTCAGCACTGAGCACCCAGCACCCCGAGCACTGAGCACCCAGCACCCTGAGTACTGAGCACCGAGCATCCGGAGTACTGAGCACCCTGCACCCCGAGCACTGAGCACCCAGCACCCTGAGCAATGAGCACCCAGCACCCCAAGCACTGAGCACCCAGCACCCTGAGTACTGAGTACTGAGCTCCCTGAGTACTGAGCAACCAGGACCCTGAGCACTGAGCACCCAGCACCCTGAGTACTGAGCACCGAGCACCCCGAGCACGGAGCACCCAGCACCCTGAGCAATGAGCACCCAGCACCAAGAGTACTGAGCACCGAGCATCTTGAGCACTGAGCACCGAGCACCCCGAGCACTGAGCACCCAGCACCCTGAGTACTGAGCACCCTGCACCAAGAGTACTGAGCACCGAGCACCCCGAGCACTGAGCACCCAGCACCCTGAGTAATGAGCACCCATCACCCTGAGTAATGAGCACCCAGCACCCCGAGCACTGAGCACCCAGCACCCTGAGTACTGAGCACCCTGCACCAAGAGTACTGAGCACCGAGCACCCCGAGCACTGAGCACCCAGCACCCTGAGTAAAGAGCACCCAGCACCCTGAGTAATGAGCACCCAGCACCCCGAGTACTGAGCACCCAGCACCCTGAGTAATGAGCACCCAGCACCCCGAGTACTGAGCACCCAGCACAGTGAGTACTGAGCACCCAGCACCCTGAGTACTGAGCACCCAGCACCCTGAGCACTGAGCACAAAGCACGCTGAGTACTGAGCACTGAGCACCGTGAGTACTGAGCACCGAGGACCCTGAGCACTGAGCACCCAGCACGCTGAGTACTGAGCACCCAGCACCCTGAGTACTGAGCAGCCAGCACCCTGAGTACTGAGCACTGAGCACTGAGCACCCTGAGCACTGAGCACCCAGCACCCCGAGCACTGAGCACTGAGCACCCTGAGTACTGAGCACTGAGCACTCTGAGTACTGAGCACCCAGCACCCTGAGTACTGAGCACCCAGCACCCCGAGCACTGAGCACCGGGCACCCCGAGCACTGAGCACCCAGCACCGTGAGTACTGAGCACCCAGCACCCTGAGTACTGAGTACTGAGCACTGAGCACCCTGAGCACTGAGCACCCAGCATCCTGAGCACTGAGTACTGAGCACCCAGCACCCTGAGCACTGAGAACCCAGCACCCTGAGTACTGAGCACCCAGCACCAGGAGCACTGAGCACCCAGCACCCCGAGCACTGAGCACTTAGCACCCTTAGTACTGAGCACCGAGCACCCTGAGTACTGAGCACCCAGCACCCTGAGCACTGAGCACGGAGCACCCCGAGGACTGAGCACCCAGCACCGTGAGCACTGAGCACCCAGCACCTTAAGTACTGAGCACCGAGCACCCCGAGCACTGAGCACCCAGCACCCTAAGTACTGAGCATCCAGCACCCTGAGCACTGAGCACCCAGCACCCCGAGCACTGAGCACCCAGCACCCTGAGTACTGAGCACCCAGCACCCTGAGTACTGAGCACCCAGCACTCCGAGCACTGAGCACACAGCACCCTGAGTCCTGAGCACCCAACACCCTGAGTACTTAGCACCCAGCACACTGAGCACTGAGCACCCAGCACCCTGAGTACTGAGCACCGAGCACCCTGAGTACTGAGCACCCAGCACCCTGAGTACTGAGCACCCAGCACCCTGAGTACTGAGCACCGAGCATCCGGAGTACTGAGCACACTGCACCCCGAGCACTGAGCACCCAGCACCCTGAGCACTGAGCACCCTGAGGACTGAGCACCCAGCACCCTGAGTACTGAGCACCCAGCATCCTGAGTACTGAGCACCGATCACCCTGAGCACTGAGCACCCAGCAACCCGAGCACTGAGCACCCAGCACCCTGAGTACTGAGCACCCTATGTACTGAGCACCCAGCACCCCGAGCACTGAGCACCCAGCAACCCGAGCACTGAGCACCCAGCACCCTGAGTACTGAGCACCCTGAGTACTGAGCACCCAGCAGCCTGAGTACTGAGCACCCTGAGTACTGAGCACCCAGCACCCTGAGCACTGAGCAACCAGCAACCTGAGTACTGAGCACCCAACGTACTGAGCACCGAACACCCCTAGCACTGAGCACCCAGCACCCTGAGTACTGAGCACCCAGCACCCTGAGCACTGAGAACCCACCACCCTGAGCACTGAGCACCCAGCACCCCAAGCACTGAGCACCCAGCAACCTGAGTACTGAGCACCCAGCACCCTGAGTACTGAGCACCCAGTACCCCGAGCACTGAGCACCCTGAGTACTGAGCACCCAGCACCCTGAGTACTGAGCACTAAGCACCCAGAGCGCTGAGCACCCAGCACCCCAAGCACGGAGCACCCATGACCCCGAGCACTGAGTACTGAGCACCCAGCACCCTGATTACTGAGCACCGAGCTCCCCGAGCACTGAGCACCCTGAGTACTGAGCACCCAGCACCCCGATCACAGAGCCCCCAGCACCCTCAGCACTGAGCAGCCAGCACCCCGAGCACTGAGCACCCAGCACCCTGAGTACTGAGCACCCTGAGGACTGAGCACCGATCACCCTGAGCACTGAGCACCCAGCACCCTGAGTACTGAGCACCCAGTACCCTGAGTACTGAGCACCGAGCACCCCGAGCACTGAGCACCCAGCACCCTGAGCACTGAGCACCCAGCACCCTGAGTACTGAGCACCCAGCACCCTGAGCACTGAGCACCCAACACCCTGAGTACTGAGCACCCAGCACCCTGAGTACTGAGCACCCAGCACCCTGAGTACTGAGCACCCAGCACCCTGAGCACTGAGCACCCAGCACCCTGAGTATGGAGCACCCAGCACCCTGAGTACTTAGCACCCAGCACCCTGAGCACTGAGCACCCAGCACCCTGAGTACTGAGCACCGAGCACCCTGAGTACTGAGCACCCCACACCCTGAGTACTGAGCACCCAGCACCCTGAGTACTGAGCACCGAGCACCCCGAGTACTGAGCACCCAGCACCCTGAGCACTGAGCACCCAGCACCCTGAGTACTGAGCACTAAGCACCCAGAGCGCTGAGCACCCAGCACCCCAAGCACGGAGCACCCAGGACCCCGAGCACTGAGTACTGAGCACCCAGCACCCTGATTACTGAGCACCGAGCTCCCCGAGCACTGAGCACCCTGAGTACTGAGCACCCAGCACCCTGAGTACTGAGCACCGAGCACCCCGAGTACTGAGCACCCAGCACCCTGAGTACTGAGCACCCAGCACCCTGAGTACTGAGCACTAAGCACCCAGAGCGCTGAGCACCCAGCACCCCAAGCACGGAGCACCCAGGACCCCGAGCACTGAGTACTGAGCACCCAGCACCCTGATTACTGAGCACCGAGCTCCCCGAGCACTGAGCACCCTGAGTACTGAGCACCCAGCACCCCGATCACAGAGCACCCAGCACCCTCAGCACTGAGCAGCCAGCACCCCGAGCACTGAGCACCCAGCACCCTGAGTACTGAGCACCCTGAGGACTGAGCACCGATCACCCTGAGCACTGAGCACCCAGCACCCTGAGTACTGAGCACCCAGTACCCTGAGTACTGAGCACCGAGCACCCCGAGCACTGAGCACCCAGCACCCTGAGCACTGAGCACCCAGCACCCTGAGTACTGAGCACCCAGCACCCTGAGCACTGAGCACCCAACACCCTGAGTACTGAGCACCCAGCACCCTGAGTACTGAGCACCCAGCACGCTGAGTACTGAGCACCCAGCACCCTGAGTACTGAGCAGCCAGCACCCTGAGTACTGAGCACTGAGCACTGAGCACACTGAGCACTGAGCACCCAGCACCCCGAGCACTGAGCACTGAGCACCCTGAGTACTGAGCACTGAGCACTCTGAGTACTGAGCACCCAGCACCCTGAGTACTGAGCACCCAGCACCCCGAGCACTGAGCACCGGGCACCCCGAGCACTGAGCACCCAGCACCCTGAGTACTGAGCACCCAGCACCCTGAGTACTGAGTACTGAGCACTGAGCACCCTGAGCACTGAGCACCCAGCATCCTGAGCACTGAGTACTGAGCACCCAGCACCCTGAGCACTGAGAACCCAGCACCCTGAGTACTGAGCACCCAGCACCAGGAGCACTGAGCACCCAGCACCCCGAGCACTGAGCACTTAGCACCCTTAGTACTGAGCACCGAGCACCCTGAGTACTGAGCACCCAGCACCCTGAGCACTGAGCACGGAGCACCCCGAGGACTGAGCACCCAGCACCGTGAGCACTGAGCACCCAGCACCTTAAGTACTGAGCACCGAGCACCCCGAGCACTGAGCACCCAGCACCCTAAGTACTGAGCATCCAGCACCCTGAGCACTGAGCACCCAGCACCCCGAGCACTGAGCACCCAGCACCCTGAGTACTGAGCACCCAGCACCCTGAGTACTGAGCACCCAGCACTCCGAGCACTGAGCACACAGCACCCTGAGTCCTGAGCACCCAACACCCTGAGTACTTAGCACCCAGCACACTGAGCACTGAGCACCCAGCACCCTGAGTACTGAGCACCGAGCACCCTGAGTACTGAGCACCCAGCACCCTGAGTACTGAGCACCCAGCACCCTGAGTACTGAGCACCGAGCATCCGGAGTACTGAGCACACTGCACCCCGAGCACTGAGCACCCAGCACCCTGAGCACTGAGCACCCTGAGGACTGAGCACCCAGCACCCTGAGTACTGAGCACCCAGCATCCTGAGTACTGAGCACCGATCACCCTGAGCACTGAGCACCCAGCAACCCGAGCACTGAGCACCCAGCACCCTGAGTACTGAGCACCCTATGTACTGAGCACCCAGCACCCCGAGCACTGAGCACCCAGCAACCCGAGCACTGAGCACCCAGCACCCTGAGTACTGAGCACCCTGAGTACTGAGCACCCAGCAGCCTGAGTACTGAGCACCCTGAGTACTGAGCACCCAGCACCCTGAGTACTGAGCACCCTGAGTACTGAGCACCCAGCACCCTGAGTACTGAGCACCCAGTACCCTGAGTACTGAGCACCGAGCACCCCGAGCACTGAGCACCCAGCACCCTGAGCACTGAGCACCCAGCACCCTGAGTACTGAGCACCCAGCACCCTGAGCACTGAGCACCCAACACCCTGAGTACTGAGCACCCAGCACCCTGAGTACTGAGCACCCAGCACCCTGAGTACTGAGCACCCAGCACCCTGAGCACTGAGCACCCAGCACCCTGAGTATGGAGCACCCAGCACCCTGAGTACTTAGCACCCAGCACCCTGAGCACTGAGCACCCAGCACCCTGAGTACTGAGCACCGAGCACCCTGAGTACTGAGCACCCCACACCCTGAGTACTGAGCACCCAGCACCCTGAGTACTGAGCACCGAGCACCCCGAGTACTGAGCACCCAGCACCCTGAGCACTGAGCACCCAGCACCCTGAGTACTGAGCACTAAGCACCCAGAGCGCTGAGCACCCAGCACCCCAAGCACGGAGCACCCAGGACCCCGAGCACTGAGTACTGAGCACCCAGCACCCTGATTACTGAGCACCGAGCTCCCCGAGCACTGAGCACCCTGAGTACTGAGCACCCAGCACCCTGAGTACTGAGCACCGAGCACCCCGAGTACTGAGCACCCAGCACCCTGAGTACTGAGCACCCAGCACCCTGAGTACTGAGCACTAAGCACCCAGAGCGCTGAGCACCCAGCACCCCAAGCACGGAGCACCCAGGACCCCGAGCACTGAGTACTGAGCACCCAGCACCCTGATTACTGAGCACCGAGCTCCCCGAGCACTGAGCACCCTGAGTACTGAGCACCCAGCACCCCGATCACAGAGCACCCAGCACCCTCAGCACTGAGCAGCCAGCACCCCGAGCACTGAGCACCCAGCACCCTGAGTACTGAGCACCCTGAGGACTGAGCACCGATCACCCTGAGCACTGAGCACCCAGCACCCTGAGTACTGAGCACCCAGTACCCTGAGTACTGAGCACCGAGCACCCCGAGCACTGAGCACCCAGCACCCTGAGCACTGAGCACCCAGCACCCTGAGTACTGAGCACCCAGCACCCTGAGCACTGAGCACCCAACACCCTGAGTACTGAGCACCCAGCACCCTGAGTACTGAGCACCCAGCACGCTGAGTACTGAGCACCCAGCACCCTGAGTACTGAGCAGCCAGCACCCTGAGTACTGAGCACTGAGCACTGAGCACACTGAGCACTGAGCACCCAGCACCCCGAGCACTGAGCACTGAGCACCCTGAGTACTGAGCACTGAGCACTCTGAGTACTGAGCACCCAGCACCCTGAGTACTGAGCACCCAGCACCCCGAGCACTGAGCACCGGGCACCCCGAGCACTGAGCACCCAGCACCCTGAGTACTGAGCACCCAGCACCCTGAGTACTGAGTACTGAGCACTGAGCACCCTGAGCACTGAGCACCCAGCATCCTGAGCACTGAGTACTGAGCACCCAGCACCCTGAGCACTGAGAACCCAGCACCCTGAGTACTGAGCACCCAGCACCAGGAGCACTGAGCACCCAGCACCCCGAGCACTGAGCACTTAGCACCCTTAGTACTGAGCACCGAGCACCCTGAGTACTGAGCACCCAGCACCCTGAGCACTGAGCACGGAGCACCCCGAGGACTGAGCACCCAGCACCGTGAGCACTGAGCACCCAGCACCTTAAGTACTGAGCACCGAGCACCCCGAGCACTGAGCACCCAGCACCCTAAGTACTGAGCATCCAGCACCCTGAGCACTGAGCACCCAGCACCCCGAGCACTGAGCACCCAGCACCCTGAGTACTGAGCACCCAGCACCCTGAGTACTGAGCACCCAGCACTCCGAGCACTGAGCACACAGCACCCTGAGTCCTGAGCACCCAACACCCTGAGTACTTAGCACCCAGCACACTGAGCACTGAGCACCCAGCACCCTGAGTACTGAGCACCGAGCACCCTGAGTACTGAGCACCCAGCACCCTGAGTACTGAGCACCCAGCACCCTGAGTACTGAGCACCGAGCATCCGGAGTACTGAGCACACTGCACCCCGAGCACTGAGC
The DNA here is from genome assembly GCF_018167655.1 of Microtus oregoni. NCBI lineage: Eukaryota > Metazoa > Chordata > Mammalia > Rodentia > Cricetidae > Microtus > Microtus oregoni. The sequence goes on from NW_024543404.1 coordinate 60,474, forward strand.
ACCCAGCACCCTGAGCACTGAGCACCCTGAGGACTGAGCACCCAGCACCCTGAGTACTGAGCACCCAGCATCCTGAGTACTGAGCACCGATCACCCTGAGCACTGAGCACCCAGCAACCCGAGCACTGAGCACCCAGCACCCTGAGTACTGAGCACCCTATGTACTGAGCACCCAGCACCCCGAGCACTGAGCACCCAGCAACCCGAGCACTGAGCACCCAGCACCCTGAGTACTGAGCACCCTGAGTACTGAGCACCCAGCAGCCTGAGTACTGAGCACCCTGAGTACTGAGCACCCAGCACCCTGAGTACTGAGCACCCTGAGTACTGAGCACCCAGCAGCCTGAGTACTGAGCACCCTGAGTACTGAGCACCCAGCACCCAGAGCGCTGAGCACCCAGCACCCCAAGCACGGAGCACCCATGACCCCGAGCACTGAGTACTGAGCACCCAGCACCCTGATTACTGAGCACCGAGCTCCCCGAGCACTGAGCACCCTGAGTACTGAGCACCCAGCACCCCGATCACAGAGCCCCCAGCACCCTCAGCACTGAGCAGCCAGCACCCCGAGCACTGAGCACCCAGCACCCTGAGTACTGAGCACCCTGAGGACTGAGCACCGATCACCCTGAGCACTGAGCACCCAGCACCCTGAGTACTGAGCACCCAGTACCCTGAGTACTGAGCACCGAGCACCCCGAGCACTGAGCACCCAGCACCCTGAGCACTGAGCACCCAGCACCCTGAGTACTGAGCACCCAGCACCCTGAGCACTGAGCACCCAACACCCTGAGTACTGAGCACCCAGCACCCTGAGTACTGAGCACCCAGCACCCTGAGTACTGAGCACCCAGCACCCTGAGCACTGAGCACCCAGCACCCTGAGTACGGAGCACCCAGCACCCTGAGTACTTAGCACCCAGCACCCTGAGCACTGAGCACCCAGCACCCTGAGTACTGAGCACCGAGCACCCTGAGTACTGAGCACCCCACACCCTGAGTACTGAGCACCCAGCACCCTGAGTACTGAGCACCGAGCACCCCGAGTACTGAGCACCCAGCACCCTGAGCACTGAGCACCCAGCACCCTGAGTACTGAGCACTAAGCACCCAGAGCGCAGAGCACCCAGCACCCCAAGCACGGAGCACCCAGGACCCCGAGCACTGAGTACTGAGCACCCAGCACCCTGATTACTGAGCACCGAGCTCCCCGAGCACTGAGCACCCTGAGTACTGAGCACCCAGCACCCTGAGTACTGAGCACCGAGCACCCCGAGTACTGAGCACCCAGCACCCTGAGTACTGAGCACCCAGCACCCTGAGTACTGAGCACTAAGCACCCAGAGCGCTGAGCACCCAGCACCCCAAGCACGGAGCACCCAGGACCCCGAGCACTGAGTACTGAGCACCCAGCACCCTGATTACTGAGCACCGAGCTCCCCGAGCACTGAGCACCCTGAGTACTGAGCACCCAGCACCCCGATCACAGAGCACCCAGCACCCTCAGCACTGAGCAGCCAGCACCCCGAGCACTGAGCACCCAGCACCCTGAGTACTGAGCACCCTGAGGACTGAGCACCGATCACCCTGAGCACTGAGCACCCAGCACCCTGAGTACTGAGCACCCAGTACCCTGAGTACTGAGCACCGAGCACCCCGAGCACTGAGCACCCAGCACCCTGAGCACTGAGCACCCAGCACCCTGAGTACTGAGCACCCAGCACCCTGAGCACTGAGCACCCAACACCCTGAGTACTGAGCACCCAGCACCCTGAGTACTGAGCACCCAGCACCCTGAGTACTGAGCACCCAGCACCCTGAGCACTGAGCACCCAGCACCCTGAGTACGGAGCACCCAGCACCCTGAGTACTTAGCACCCAGCACCCTGAGCACTGAGCACCCAGCACCCTGAGTACTGAGCACCGAGCACCCTGAGTACTGAGCACCCCACACCCTGAGTACTGAGCACCCAGCACCCTGAGTACTGAGCACCGAGCACCCCGAGTACTGAGCACCCAGCACCCTGAGCACTGAGCACCCAGCACCCTGAGTACTGAGCACCCAGCACCCTGAGAACTGAGCACCCAGCACCCCGAGCACTGAGCACCCTGAGTACTGAGCACTAAGCACCCAGAGCGCTGAGCACCCAGCACCCCAAGCACGGAGCACCCAGGACCCCGAGCACTGAGTACTGAGCACCCAGCACCCTGAGTACTGAGCACCGAGCTCCCCGAGCACTGAGCACCCTGCGTACTGAGCACCCAGCACCCCGATCACAGAGCACCCAGCACCCTCAGCACTGAGCACCCAGCACCCCGAGCACTGAGCACCCAGCACCCTGAGTACTGAGCACCGAGCATCCGGAGTACTGAGCACCCTGCACCCCGAGCACTGAGCACCCAGCACCCTGAGCAATGAGCACCCAGCACCCCAAGCACTGAGCACCCAGCACCCTGAGTACTGAGTACTGAGCTCCCTGAGTACTGAGCAACCAGGACCCTGAGCACTGAGCACCCAGCACCCTGAGTACTGAGCACCGAGCACCCCGAGCACGGAGCACCCAGCACCCTGAGCAATGAGCACCCAGCACCAAGAGTACTGAGCACCGAGCATCCTGAGCACTGAGCACCGAGCACCCCGAGCACTGAGCACACAGCACCCTGAGTACAGAGCACCCTGCACCAAGAGTACTGAGCACCGAGCACCCCGAGCACTGAGCACCCAGCACCCTGAGTAATGAGCACCCAGCACCCTGAGTAATGAGCACCTAGCACCCCGAGCACTGAGCACCCAGCACCCTGAGCAATGAGCACCCAGCACCCCAAGCACTGAGCACCCAGCACCCTGAGTACTGAGTACTGAGCTCCCTGAGTACTGAGCAACCAGGACCCTGAGCACTGAGCACCCAGCACCCTGAGTACTGAGCACCGAGCACCCCGAGCACGGAGCACCCAGCACCCTGAGCAATGAGCACCCAGCACCAAGAGTACTGAGCACCGAGCATCCTGAGCACTGAGCACCGAGCACCCCGAGCACTGAGCACACAGCACCCTGAGTACTGAGCACCCTGCACCAAGAGTACTGAGCACCGAGCACCCCGAGCACTGAGCACCCAGCACCCTGAGTAATGAGCACCCAGCACCCTGAGTAATGAGCACCCAGCACCCCGAGTACTGAGCACCCAGCACCCTGAGTAATGAGCACCCAGCACCCCGAGTACTGAGCACCCAGCACAGTGAGTACTGAGCACCCAGCACCCTGAGTACTGAGCACCCAGCACCCTGAGCACTGAGCACAAAGCACGCTGAGTACTGAGCACTGAGCACCGTGAGTACTGAGCACCGAGGACCCTGAGCACTGAGCACCCAGCACGCTGAGTACTGAGCACCCAGCACCCTGAGTACTGAGCAGCCAGCACCCTGAGTACTGAGCACTGAGCACTGAGCACCCTGAGCACTGAGCACCCAGCACCCCGAGCACTGAGCACTGAGCACCCTGAGTACTGAGCACTGAGCACTCTGAGTACTGAGCACCCAGCACCCTGAGTACTGAGCACCCAGCACCCCGAGCACTGAGCACCGGGCACCCCGAGCACTGAGCACCCAGCACCCTGAGTACTGAGCACCCAGCACCCTGAGTACTGAGTACTGAGCACTGAGCACCCTGAGCACTGAGCACCCAGCATCCTGAGCACTGAGTACTGAGCACCCAGCACCCTGAGCACTGAGAACCCAGCACCCTGAGTACTGAGCACCCAGCACCAGGAGCACTGAGCACCCAGCACCCCGAGCACTGAGCACTTAGCACCCTTAGTACTGAGCACCGAGCACCCTGAGTACTGAGCACCCAGCACCCTGAGCACTGAGCACGGAGCACCCCGAGGACTGAGCACCCAGCACCGTGAGCACTGAGCACCCAGCACCTTAAGTACTGAGCACCGAGCACCCCGAGCACTGAGCACCCAGCACCCTAAGTACTGAGCATCCAGCACCCTGAGCACTGAGCACCCAGCACCCCGAGCACTGAGCACCCAGCACCCTGAGTACTGAGCACCCAGCACCCTGAGTACTGAGCACCCAGCACTCCGAGCACTGAGCACACAGCACCCTGAGTCCTGAGCACCCAGCACCCTGAGTACTTAGCACCCAGCACACTGAGCACTGAGCACCCAGCACCCTGAGTACTGAGCACCGAGCACCCTGAGTACTGAGCACCCAGCACCCTGAGTACTGAGCACCCAGCACCCTGAGTACTGAGCACCGAGCATCCGGAGTACTGAGCACACTGCACCCCGAGCACTGAGCACCCAGCACCCTGAGCACTGAGCACCCTGAGGACTGAGCACCCAGCACCCTGAGTACTGAGCACCCAGCATCCTGAGTACTGAGCACCGATCACCCTGAGCACTGAGCACCCAGCAACCCGAGCACTGAGCACCCAGCACCCTGAGTACTGAGCACCCTATGTACTGAGCACCCAGCACCCCGAGCACTGAGCACCCAGCAACCCGAGCACTGAGCACCCAGCACCCTGAGTACTGAGCACCCTGAGTACTGAGCACCCAGCAGCCTGAGTACTGAGCACCCTGAGTACTGAGCACCCAGCACCCTGAGCACTGAGCACCCAGCACCCTGAGTACTGAGCACCCAACGTACTGAGCACCGAACACCCCTAGCACTGAGCACCCAGCACCCTGAGTACTGAGCACCCAGCACCCTGAGTAATGAGCACCCAGCACCCCGAGCACTGAGCACCCAGCACCCTGAGTACTGAGCACCCTGCACCAAGAGTACTGAGCACCGAGCACCCCGAGCACTGAGCACCCAGCACCCTGAGTAATGAGCACCCAGCACCCTGAGTAATGAGCACCCAGCACCCCGAGTACTGAGCACCCAGCACCCTGAGTAATGAGCACCCAGCACCCCGAGTACTGAGCACCCAGCACAGTGAGTACTGAGCACCCAGCACCCTGAGTACTGAGCACCCAGCACCCTGAGCACTGAGCACAAAGCACGCTGAGTACTGAGCACTGAGCACCGTGAGTACTGAGCACCGAGGACCCTGAGCACTGAGCACCCAGCACGCTGAGTACTGAGCACCCAGCACCCTGAGTACTGAGCAGCCAGCACCCTGAGTACTGAGCACTGAGCACTGAGCACCCTGAGCACTGAGCACCCAGCACCCCGAGCACTGAGCACTGAGCACCCTGAGTACTGAGCACTGAGCACTCTGAGTACTGAGCACCCAGCACCCTGAGTACTGAGCACCCAGCACCCCGAGCACTGAGCACCGGGCACCCCGAGCACTGAGCACCCAGCACCCTGAGTACTGAGCACCCAGCACCCTGAGTACTGAGTACTGAGCACTGAGCACCCTGAGCACTGAGCACCCAGCATCCTGAGCACTGAGTACTGAGCACCCAGCACCCTGAGCACTGAGAACCCAGCACCCTGAGTACTGAGCACCCAGCACCAGGAGCACTGAGCACCCAGCACCCCGAGCACTGAGCACTTAGCACCCTTAGTACTGAGCACCGAGCACCCTGAGTACTGAGCACCCAGCACCCTGAGCACTGAGCACGGAGCACCCCGAGGACTGAGCACCCAGCACCGTGAGCACTGAGCACCCAGCACCTTAAGTACTGAGCACCGAGCACCCCGAGCACTGAGCACCCAGCACCCTAAGTACTGAGCATCCAGCACCCTGAGCACTGAGCACCCAGCACCCCGAGCACTGAGCACCCAGCACCCTGAGTACTGAGCACCCAGCACCCTGAGTACTGAGCACCCAGCACTCCGAGCACTGAGCACACAGCACCCTGAGTCCTGAGCACCCAGCTCCCTGAGTACTTAGCACCCAGCACACTGAGCACTGAGCACCCAGCACCCTGAGTACTGAGCACCGAGCACCCTGAGTACTGAGCACCCAGCACCCTGAGTACTGAGCACCCAGCACCCTGAGTACTGAGCACCGAGCATCCGGAGTACTGAGCACACTGCACCCCGAGCACTGAGCACCCAGCACCCTGAGCACTGAGCACCCTGAGGACTGAGCACCCAGCACCCTGAGTACTGAGCACCCAGCATCCTGAGTACTGAGCACCGATCACCCTGAGCACTGAGCACCCAGCAACCCGAGCACTGAGCACCCAGCACCCTGAGTACTGAGCACCCTATGTACTGAGCACCCAGCACCCCGAGCACTGAGCACCCAGCAACCCGAGCACTGAGCACCCAGCACCCTGAGTACTGAGCACCCTGAGTACTGAGCACCCAGCAGCCTGAGTACTGAGCACCCTGAGTACTGAGCACCCAGCACCCTGAGCACTGAGCACCCAGCACCCTGAGTACTGAGCACCCAACGTACTGAGCACCGAACACCCCTAGCACTGAGCACCCAGCACCCTGAGTACTGAGCACCCAGCACCCTGAGCACTGAGAACCCACCACCCTGAGCACTGAGCACCCAGCACCCCAAGCACTGAGCACCCAGCAACCTGAGCACTGAGCACCCAGCACCCTGAGCACTGAGCACCCACCACCCTGAGCACTGAGCACCCAGCACCCTGAGTACTGAGCACCCAACGTACTGAGCACCGAGCACCCCTAGCACTGAGCACCCAGCACCCCGAGCACTGAGCACCCAGCACCCCGAGCACTGAGCACTGAGCACCCTGAGTACTGGGCACTGAGCACCCTTAGTACTGAGCACCGAGCACCCTGAGTACTGAACACCCAACACCCTGAGCACTGAGCACGGAGCACCCCGAGGACTGAGCACCCAGAACCGTGAGCACTGAGCAGCCAGCACCTTGAGTACTGAGCACCGAGCACCCCGAGCACTGAGCACCCAGCACCCTGAGTCCTGAGCACCCAGCACCCTGAGCACTGAGCACCCAGCACCCCGAGCACTGAGCACCCAGCACCCTGAGTACTGAGCACACAGCACCCTGAGTACTGAGCACCCAGTACCCCGAGCACTGAGCAACCAACACCCTGAGCACTGAGCACCCAGCACCCTGAGTACTGAGCACCCAGCACCCCGAGCACTGAGCACCCAGCACCCTGAGTACTGAGCACACAGCACCCTGAGTACTGAGCACCGAGCACCCCGAGCACTGAGCACCCAGCATCCTGAGCACTGAGCACTCTGAGGACTGAGCAACCAGCACCGTGAGTACTGAGCACCCAGCACCCTGAGTACTGAGCACCCTGAGTACTGAGCACCCAGCACCCTGAGTACTGAGCACCCTGAGTACTGAGCACCCAGCACCCCGAGCACTGAGCACCCAGCACCCCGAGTACTGAGCACCCTGAGTACTGAGCACCCAGCACCCTGAGTACTGAGCACCCTGAGTACTGAGCACCCAGCACCCTGAGCACTGAGCACCCAGCACCCTGAGTACTGAGCACCCAGCACCCTGAGCACTGAGCACCCAGCACCCTGAGTACTGAGCACCCAGCACCCTGAGTACTTAGCACCGAGCACCCTGAGTACTGAGGACCCAGCACCCTGAGTACTGAGCACCCAGCACCCTGAGTACTGAGCATCGAGCACCCCGAGTACTGAGTACCCAGCACTCTGAGCACTGAGAACACAGCACCCTGAGCACTGAGCACCCAGCACCCCAAGCACTGAGCACCCAGCACCCTGAGTACTGAGCACCCTGAGTACTGAGCACCCAGCACCCCGAGCACTGAGCACCCAGCACCCTGAGTACTGAGCACCCAGCACCCTGAGTACTGAGCACCCAGCACCCTGAGCACTGAGCACCCAGCACCCTGAGTCATGAGCACCCAGCACCCTGAGTACTTAGCACCCAGCACACTGAGCACTGAGCACCCAGCACCCTGAGTACTGAGCACCGAGCACCCTGAGTACTGAGCACGCAGTACCCTGAGTACTGAGCACCCAGCACCCTGAGTACTGAGCACCGAGCACCCTGAGTACTGAGCACCCAGCACCCGGAGCACTGAGCACCCAGCACCCTGAGTACTGAGCACCCAGCACCCTGAGCACTGAGCACCCAGCACCCTGAGTCATGAGCACCCAGCACCCTGAGTACTTAGCACCCAGCACACTGAGCACTGAGCACCCAGCACCCTGAGTACTGAGCACCGAGCACCCTGAGTACTGAGCACCCAGCACCCTGAGTACTGAGCACCCAGCACCCTGAGTACTGAGCACCGAGCATCCGGAGTTCGGAGCACCCTGCACCCCGAGCACTGAGCACCCAGCACCCTGAGCACTGAGCACCCTGAGGACTGAGCACCCAGCACCCTGAGTACTGAGCACCCAGCATCCTGAGTACTGAGCACCGATCACCCTGAGCACTGAGCACACAGCAACCCGAGCACTGAGCACCCAGCACCCTGAGTACTGAGCACCCTGAGTACTGAGCACACAGCACCCCGAGCACTGAGCACGCAGCAACCCGAGCACTGAGCACCCAGCACCCTGAGTACTGAGCACCCTGAGTACTGAGCACCCAGCACCTGAGTACTGAGCACCCTGAGTACTGAGCACCCTGAGTACTGAGCACCCAGCACCCTGAGTACTGAGCACCCTGAGTACTGAGCACCCAGCATCCTGAGTACTGAGCACCGATCACCCTGAGCACTGAGCACCCAGCAACCCGAGCACTGAGCACCCAGCACCCTGAGTACTGATCACCCTGAGTACTGAGCACCCAGCACCCTGAGCACTGAGCACCCAGCACCCTGAGTACTGAGCACCGAGCACCCTGAGTACTGAGCACCCAGCACCCTGAGCACTGAGCACCCAGCACCCTGAGTACTGAGCACCGAGCACCCTGAGTACTGAGCACCCAGCACCCTGGGTACTGAGCACCAAGCACCCTGAGTACTGAGCAACGAGCACCCCGAGTAGTGAGCACCCAGCACCCTGAGTACTGAGCACCCTGAGTACTGAGCACCCAGCACCCTGAGTAATGAGCACCCAGCACCCCGAGTACTGAGCACCCAGCACAGTGAGTACTGAGCACCCAGCACCCTGAGTACTGAGCACCCAGCACCCTGAGCACTGAGCACAAAGCACGCTGAGTACTGAGCACTGAGCACCGTGAGTACTGAGCACCGTGGACCCTGAGCACTGAGCACCCAGCACGCTGAGTACTGAGCACCCAGCACCCTGAGTTCTGAGCACTGAGCACTGAGCACCCAGCACCCTGAGTACTGAGCAGCCAGCACCCTGAGTACTGAGCACTGAGCACTGAGCACACTGAGCACTGAGCACCCAACACCCCGAGCACTGAGCACTGAGCACCCTGAGTACTGAACACTGAGCACTCTGAGTACTGAGCACCCAGCACCCTGAGTACTGAGCACCCAGCATCCTGAATACTGAGCACCGATCACCCTGAGCACTGAGCACCCAGCAACCCGAGCACTGAGCACCCAGCACCCTGAGTACTGAGCACCCTATGTACTGAGCACCCAGCACCCCGAGCACTGAGCACCCAGCAACCCGAGCACTGAGCACCCAGCACCCTGAGTACTGAGCACCCTGAGTACTGAGCACCCAGCAGCCTGAGTACTGAGCACCCTGAGTACTGAGCACCCAGCACCCTGAGCACTGAGCACCCAGCACCCTGAGTACTGAGCACCCAACGTACTGAGCACCGAACACCCCTAGCACTGAGCACCCAGCACCCTGAGTACTGAGCACCCAGCACCCTGAGTAATGAGCACCCAGCACCCCGAGCACTGAGCACCCAGCACCCTGAGTACTGAGCACCCTGCACCAAGAGTACTGAGCACCGAGCACCCCGAGCACTGAGCACCCAGCACCCTGAGTAATGAGCACCCAGCACCCTGAGTAATGAGCACCCAGCACCCCGAGTACTGAGCACCCAGCACCCTGAGTAATGAGCACCCAGCACCCCGAGTACTGAGCACCCAGCACAGTGAGTACTGAGCACCCAGCACCCTGAGTACTGAGCACCCAGCACCCTGAGCACTGAGCACAAAGCACGCTGAGTACTGAGCACTGAGCACCGTGAGTACTGAGCACCGAGGACCCTGAGCACTGAGCACCCAGCACGCTGAGTACTGAGCACCCAGCACCCTGAGTACTGAGCAGCCAGCACCCTGAGTACTGAGCACTGAGCACTGAGCACCCTGAGCACTGAGCACCCAGCACCCCGAGCACTGAGCACTGAGCACCCTGAGTACTGAGCACTGAGCACTCTGAGTACTGAGCACCCAGCACCCTGAGTACTGAGCACCCAGCACCCCGAGCACTGAGCACCGGGCACCCCGAGCACTGAGCACCCAGCACCCTGAGTACTGAGCACCCAGCACCCTGAGTACTGAGTACTGAGCACTGAGCACCCTGAGCACTGAGCACCCAGCATCCTGAGCACTGAGTACTGAGCACCCAGCACCCTGAGCACTGAGAACCCAGCACCCTGAGTACTGAGCACCCAGCACCAGGAGCACTGAGCACCCAGCACCCCGAGCACTGAGCACTTAGCACCCTTAGTACTGAGCACCGAGCACCCTGAGTACTGAGCACCCAGCACCCTGAGCACTGAGCACGGAGCACCCCGAGGACTGAGCACCCAGCACCGTGAGCACTGAGCACCCAGCACCTTAAGTACTGAGCACCGAGCACCCCGAGCACTGAGCACCCAGCACCCTAAGTACTGAGCATCCAGCACCCTGAGCACTGAGCACCCAGCACCCCGAGCACTGAGCACCCAGCACCCTGAGTACTGAGCACCCAGCACCCTGAGTACTGAGCACCCAGCACTCCGAGCACTGAGCACACAGCACCCTGAGTCCTGAGCACCCAGCACCCTGAGTACTTAGCACCCAGCACACTGAGCACTGAGCACCCAGCACCCTGAGTACTGAGCACCGAGCACCCTGAGTACTGAGCACCCAGCACCCTGAGTACTGAGCACCCAGCACCCTGAGTACTGAGCACCGAGCATCCGGAGTACTGAGCACACTGCACCCCGAGCACTGAGCACCCAGCACCCTGAGCACTGAGCACCCTGAGGACTGAGCACCCAGCACCCTGAGTACTGAGCACCCAGCATCCTGAGTACTGAGCACCGATCACCCTGAGCACTGAGCACCCAGCAACCCGAGCACTGAGCACCCAGCACCCTGAGTACTGAGCACCCTATGTACTGAGCACCCAGCACCCCGAGCACTGAGCACCCAGCAACCCGAGCACTGAGCACCCAGCACCCTGAGTACTGAGCACCCTGAGTACTGAGCACCCAGAAGCCTGAGTACTGAGCACCCTGAGTACTGAGCACCCAGCACCCTGAGCACTGAGCACCCAGCACCCTGAGTACTGAGCACCCAACGTACTGAGCACCGAACACCCCTAGCACTGAGCACCCAGCACCCTGAGTACTGAGCACCCAGCACCCTGAGCACTGAGAACCCACCACCCTGAGCACTGAGCACCCAGCACCCCAAGCACTGAGCACCCAGCAACCTGAGCACTGAGCACCCAGCACCCTGAGCACTGAGCACCCACCACCCTGAGCACTGAGCACCCAGCACCCTGAATACTGAGCACCCAACGTACTGAGCACCGAGCACCCCTAGCACTGAGCACCCAGCACCCCGAGCACTGAGCACCCAGCACCCCGAGCACTGAGCACTGAGCACCCTGAGTACTGGGCACTGAGCACCCTTAGTACTGAGCACCGAGCACCCTGAGTACTGAACACCCAACACCCTGAGCACTGAGCACGGAGCACCCCGAGGACTGAGCACCCAGAACCGTGAGCACTGAGCAGCCAGCACCTTGAGTACTGAGCACCGAGCACCCCGAGCACTGAGCACCCAGCACCCTGAGTCCTGAGCACCCAGCACCCTGAGCACTGAGCACCCAGCACCCCGAGCACTGAGCACCCAGCACCCTGAGTACTGAGCACACAGCACCCTGAGTACTGAGCACCCAGTACCCCGAGCACTGAGCAACCAACACCCTGAGCACTGAGCACCCAGCACCCTGAGTACTGAGCACCCAGCACCCCGAGCACTGAGCACCCAGCACCCTGAGTACTGAGCACACAGCACCCTGAGTACTGAGCACCGAGCACCCCGAGCACTGAGCACCCAGCATCCTGAGCACTGAGCACTCTGAGGACTGAGCAACCAGCACCGTGAGTACTGAGCACCCAGCACCCTGAGTACTGAGCACCCTGAGTACTGAGCACCCAGCACCCTGAGTACTGAGCACCCTGAGTACTGAGCACCCAGCACCCCGAGCACTGAGTACCCAGCACCACGAGTACTGAGCACCCTGAGTACTGAGCACCCAGCACCCTGAGTACTGAGCACCCTGAGTACTGAGCACCCAGCACCCTGAGCACTGAGCACCCAGCACCCTGAGTACTGAGCACCCAGCACCCTGAGCACTGAGCACCCAGCACCCTGAGTACTGAGCACCCAGCACCCTGAGTACTTAGCACCGAGCACCCTGAGTACTGAGGACCCAGCACCCTGAGTACTGAGCACCCAGCACCCTGAGTACTGAGCACCGAGCACCCCGAGTACTGAGTACCCAGCACTCTGAGCACTGAGAACACAGCACCCTGAGCACTGAGCACCCAGCACCCCAAGCACTGAGCACCCAGCACCCTGAGTACTGAGCACCCTGAGTACTGAGCACCCAGCACCCCGAGCACTGAGCACCCAGCACCCTGAGTACTGAGAACCCAGCACCCTGAGTACTGAGCACCCAGCACCCTGAGCACTGAGCACCCAGCACCCTGAGTCATGAGCACCCAGCACCCTGAGTACTTAGCACCCAGCACACTGAGCACTGAGCACCCAGCACCCTGAGTACTGAGCACCGAGCACCCTGAGTACTGAGCACGCAGTACCCTGAGTACTGAGCACCCAGCACCCTGAGTACTGAGCACCGAGCACCCTGAGTACTGAGCACCCAGCACCCGGAGCACTGAGCACCCAGCACCCTGAGTACTGAGCACCCAGCACCCTGAGCACTGAGCACCCAGCACCCTGAGTCATGAGCACCCAGCACCCTGAGTACTTAGCACCCAGCACACTGAGCACTGAGCACCCAGCACCCTGAGTACTGAGCACCGAGCACCCTGAGTACTGAGCACCCAGCACCCTGAGTACTGAGCACCCAGCACCCTGAGTACTGAGCACCGAGCATCCGGAGTTCGGAGCACCCTGCACCCCGAGCACTGAGCACCCAGCACCCTGAGCACTGAGCACCCTGAGGACTGAGCACCCAGCACCCTGAGTACTGAGCACCCAGCATCCTGAGTACTGAGCACCGATCACCCTGAGCACTGAGCACACAGCAACCCGAGCACTGAGCACCCAGCACCCTGAGTACTGAGCACCCTGAGTACTGAGCACACAGCACCCCGAGCACTGAGCACGCAGCAACCCGAGCACTGAGCACCCAGCACCCTGAGTACTGAGCACCCTGAGTACTGAGCACCCAGCACCTGAGTACTGAGCACCCTGAGTACTGAGCACCCTGAGTACTGAGCACCCAGCACCCTGAGTACTGAGCACCCTGAGTACTGAGCACCCAGCATCCTGAGTACTGAGCACCGATCACCCTGAGCACTGAGCACCCAGCAACCCGAGCACTGAGCACCCAGCACCCTGAGTACTGATCACCCTGAGTACTGAGCACCCAGCACCCTGAGCACTGAGCACCCAGCACCCTGAGTACTGAGCACCGAGCACCCTGAGTACTGAGCACCCAGCACCCTGAGCACTGAGCACCCAGCACCCTGAGTACTGAGCACCGAGCACCCTGAGTACTGAGCACCCAGCACCCTGGGTACTGAGCACCAAGCACCCTGAGTACTGAGCACCGAGCACCCCGAGTAGTGAGCACCCAGCACCCTGAGTACTGAGCACCCTGAGTACTGAGCACCCAGCACCCTGAGTAATGAGCACCCAGCACCCCGAGTACTGAGCACCCAGCACAGTGAGTACTGAGCACCCAGCACCCTGAGTACTGAGCACCCAGCACCCTGAGCACTGAGCACAAAGCACGCTGAGTACTGAGCACTGAGCACCGTGAGTACTGAGCACCGTGGACCCTGAGCACTGAGCACCCAGCACGCTGAGTACTGAGCACCCAGCACCCTGAGTTCTGAGCACTGAGCACTGAGCACCCAGCACCCTGAGTACTGAGCAGCCAGCACCCTGAGTACTGAGCACTGAGCACTGAGCACACTGAGCACTGAGCACCCAACACCCCGAGCACTGAGCACTGAGCACCCTGAGTACTGAACACTGAGCACTCTGAGTACTGAGCACCCAGCACCCTGAGTACTGAGCACCCAGCTCCCCGAGCACTGAGCACCGGGCACCCCGAGCACTGAGCACCCAGCACCCTGAGTACTGAGCACCCAGCACCCTGAGTACTGAGTACTGAGCACTGAGCACCCTGAGCACTGAGCACCCAGCATCCTGAGCACTGAGTACTGAGCACCCAGCACCCTGAGCACTGAGAACCCAGCACCCTGAGTACTGAGCACCCAGCACAAGGAGCACTGAGCACCCAGCACCCCGAGCACTGAGCACTTAGCACCCTTAGTACTGAGCACCGAGCACCCTGAGTACTGAGCACCCAGCACCCTGAGCACTGAGCACGGAGCACCCCGAGGACTGAGCACCCAGCACCGTGAGCACTGAGCACCCAGCACCTTGAGTACTGAGCACCGAGCACCCCGAGCACTGAGCACCCAGCACCCGAAATACTGAGCATCCAGCACCCTGAGCACTGAGCACCCAGCACCCCGAGCACTGAGCACCCAGCACCCTGAGTACTGAGCACCCAGCACCCTGAGTACTGAGCACCCAGCACTCCGAGCACTGAGCACCCAGCACCCTGAGCACTGAGCACCCAGCACCCTGAGTACTGAGCACCCAGCACCCCAAGCACTGAGCACCCAGCACCCTGAGTACTGAGCACCCAGCACCCTGAGTACTGAGCACCCAGCACTCCGAGCACTGAGCACCCAGCACCCTGAGCACTGAGCACCCAGCACCCTGAGTACTGAGCACCCAGCCCCCTCAGCACTGAGCACCCAGCACCCCGAGCACTGAGCACCCAGCACCCTGAGTACTGAGCACCCTGAGGACTGAGCACCGATCACCCTGAGCACTGAGCACCCAGCACCCTGAGTACTTAGCACCCAGCACACTGAGCACTGAGCACCCAGCACCCTGAGTACTGAGCACCCAGCACCCTGAGCACTGAGCACCCAGCACCCTGAGTCATGAGCACCCAGCACCCTGAGTACTTAGCACCCAGCACACTGAGCACTGAGCACCCAGCACCCTGAGTACTGAGCACCGAGCACCCTGAGTACTGAGCACGCAGTACCCTGAGTACTGAGCACCCAGCACCCTGAGTACTGAGCACCGAGCACCCTGAGTACTGAGCACCCAGCACCCGGAGCACTGAGCACCCAGCACCCTGAGTACTGAGCACCCAGCACCCTGAGCACTGAGCACCCAGCACCCTGAGTCATGAGCACCCAGCACCCTGAGTACTTAGCACCCAGCACACTGAGCACTGAGCACCCAGCACCCTGAGTACTGAGCACCGAGCACCCTGAGTACTGAGCACCCAGCACCCTGAGTACTGAGCACCCAGCACCCTGAGTACTGAGCACCGAGCATCCGGAGTTCGGAGCACCCTGCACCCCGAGCACTGAGCACCCAGCACCCTGAGCACTGAGCACCCTGAGGACTGAGCACCCAGCACCCTGAGTACTGAGCACCCAGCATCCTGAGTACTGAGCACCGATCAACCTGAGCACTGAGCACACAGCAACCCGAGCACTGAGCACCCAGCACCCTGAGTACTGAGCACCCTGAGTACTGAGCACACAGCACCCCGAGCACTGAGCACGCAGCAACCCGAGCACTGAGCACCCAGCACCCTGAGTACTGAGCACCCTGAGTACTGAGCACCCAGCACCTGAGTACTGAGCACCCTGAGTACTGAGCACCCTGAGTACTGAGCACCCAGCACCCTGAGTACTGAGCACCCTGAGTACTGAGCACCCAGCATCCTGAGTACTGAGCACCGATCACCCTGAGCACTGAGCACCCAGCAACCCGAGCACTGAGCACCCAGCACCCTGAGTACTGATCACCCTGAGAACTGAGCACCCAGCACCCTGAGCACTGAGCACCCAGCACCCTGAGTACTGAGCACCCAGCACCCTGAGCACTGAGCACCCAGCACCCTGAGTCATGAGCACCCAGCACCCTGAGTACTTAGCACCCAGCACACTGAGCACTGAGCACCCAGCACCCTGAGTACTGAGCACCCAGCACCCTGAGCACTGAGCACGGAGCACCGCGAGGACTGAGCACCCAGCACCGTGAGCACTGAGCACCCAGCACCTTGAGTACTGAGCACCGAGCACCCCGAGCACTGAGCACCCAGCACCCTAAATACTGAGCATCCAGCACCCTGAGCACTGAGCACCCAGCACCCCGAGCACTGAGCACCCAGCACCCTGAGTACTGAGCACACAGCACCCTGAGTACTGAGCACCCAGCACTCCGAGCACTGAGCACCCAGCACCCTGAGCACTGAGCACCCAGCACCCTGAGTACTGAGCACCCAGCACCCCAAGCACTGAGCACCCAGCACCCTGAGTACTGAGCACCCAGCACCCTGAGTACTGAGCACCCAGCACTCCGAGCACTGAGCACCCAGCACCCTGAGCACTGAGCACCCAGCACCCTGAGTACTGAGCACCCAGCCCCCTCAGCACTGAGCACCCAGCACCCCGAGCACTGAGCACCCAGCACCCTGAGTACTGAGCACCCTGAGGACTGAGCACCGATCACCCTGAGCACTGAGCACCCAGCACCCTGAGTACTTAGCACCCAGCACACTGAGCACTGAGCACCCAGCACCCTGAGTACTGAGCACCCAGCACCCTGAGCACTGAGCACCCAGCACCCTGAGTCATGAGCACCCAGCACCCTGAGTACTTAGCACCCAGCACACTGAGCACTGAGCACCCAGCACCCTGAGTACTGAGCACCGAGCACCCTGAGTACTGAGCACGCAGTACCCTGAGTACTGAGCACCCAGCACCCTGAGTACTGAGCACCGAGCACCCTGAGTACTGAGCACCCAGCACCCGGAGCACTGAGCACCCAGCACCCTGAGTACTGAGCACCCTGCACCCTGAGCACTGAGCACCCAGCACCCTGAGTCATGAGCACCCAGCACCCTGAGTACTTAGCACCCAGCACACTGAGCACTGAGCACCCAGCACCCTGAGTACTGAGCACCGAGCACCCTGAGTACTGAGCACCCAGCACCCTGAGTACTGAGCACCCAGCACCCTGAGTACTGAGCACCGAGCATCCGGAGTTCGGAGCACCCTGCACCCCGAGCACTGAGCACCCAGCACCCTGAGCACTGAGCACCCTGAGGACTGAGCACCCAGCACCCTGAGTACTGAGCACCCAGCATCCTGAGTACTGAGCACCGATCACCCTGAGCACTGAGCACACAGCAACCCGAGCACTGAGCACCCAGCACCCTGAGTACTGAGCACCCTGAGTACTGAGCACACAGCACCCCGAGCACTGAGCACGCAGCAACCCGAGCACTGAGCTCCCAGCACCCTGAGTACTGAGCACCCTGAGTACTGAGCACCCAGCACCTGAGTACTGAGCACCCTGAGTACTGAGCACCCTGAGTACTGAGCACCCAGCACCCTGAGTACTGAGCACCCTGAGTACTGAGCACCCAGCATCCTGAGTACTGAGCACCGATCACCCTGAGCACTGAGCACCCAGCAACCCGAGCACTGAGCACCCAGCACCCTGAGTACTGATCACCCTGAGTACTGAGCACCCAGCACCCTGAGCACTGAGCACCCAGCACCCTGAGTACTGAGCACCGAGCACCCTGAGTACTGAGCACCCAGCACCCTGAGCACTGAGCACCCAGCACCCTGAGTACTGAGCACCGAGCACCCTGAGTACTGAGCACCCAGCACCCTGGGTACTGAGCACCAAGCACCCTGAGTACTGAGCACCGAGCACCCCGAGTAGTGAGCACCCAGCACCCTGAGTACTGAGCACCCTGAGTACTGAGCACCCAGCACCCTGAGTAATGAGCACCCAGCACCCCGAGTACTGAGCACCCAGCACAGTGAGTACTGAGCACCCAGCACCCTGAGTACTGAGCACCCAGCACCCTGAGCACTGAGCACAAAGCACGCTGAGTACTGAGCACTGAGCACCGTGAGTACTGAGCACCGTGGACCCTGAGCACTGAGCACCCAGCACGCTGAGTACTGAGCACCCAGCACCCTGAGTTCTGAGCACTGAGCACTGAGCACCCAGCACCCTGAGTACTGAGCAGCCAGCACCCTGAGTACTGAGCACTGAGCACTGAGCACACTGAGCACTGAGCACCCAACACCCCGAGCACTGAGCACTGAGCACCCTGAGTACTGAACACTGAGCACTCTGAGTACTGAGCACCCAGCACCCTGAGTACTGAGCACCCAGCTCCCCGAGCACTGAGCACCGGGCACCCCGAGCACTGAGCACCCAGCACCCTGAGTACTGAGCACCCAGCACCCTGAGTACTGAGTACTGAGCACTGAGCACCCTGAGCACTGAGCACCCAGCATCCTGAGCACTGAGTACTGAGCACCCAGCACCCTGAGCACTGAGAACCCAGCACCCTGAGTACTGAGCACCCAGCACAAGGAGCACTGAGCACCCAGCACCCCGAGCACTGAGCACTTAGCACCCTTAGTACTGAGCACCGAGCACCCTGAGTACTGAGCACCCAGCACCCTGAGCACTGAGCACGGAGCACCCCGAGGACTGAGCACCCAGCACCGTGAGCACTGAGCACCCAGCACCTTGAGTACTGAGCACCGAGCACCCCGAGCACTGAGCACCCAGCACCCTAAATACTGAGCATCCAGCACCCTGAGCACTGAGCACCCAGCACCCCGAGCACTGAGCACCCAGCACCCTGAGTACTGAGCACCCAGCACCCTGAGTACTGAGCACCCAGCACTCCGAGCACTGAGCACGGAGCACCCTGAGCACTGAGCACCCAGCACCCTGAGTACTGAGCACCCTGAGTACTGAGCACCCAGCACCCTGAGTACTGAGCACCCTGAGTACTGAGCACCCAGCATCCTGAGTACTGAGCACCGATCACCCTGAGCACTGAGCACCCAGCAACCCGAGCACTGAGCACCCAGCACCCTGAGTACTGATCACCCTGAGTACTGAGCACCCAGCACCCTGAGCACTGAGCACCCAGCACCCTGAGTACTGAGCACCGAGCACCCTGAGTACTGAGCACCCAGCACCCTGGGTACTGAGCACCAAGCACCCTGAGTACTGAGCACCGAGCACCCCGAGTAGTGAGCACCCAGCACCCTGAGTACTGAGCACCCTGAGTACTGAGCACCCAGCACCCTGAGTAATGAGCACCCAGCACCCCGAGTACTGAGCACCCAGCACAGTGAGTACTGAGCACCCAGCACCCTGAGTACTGAGCACCCAGCACCCTGAGCACTGAGCACAAAGCACGCTGAGTACTGAGCACTGAGCACCGTGAGTACTGAGCACCGTGGACCCTGAGCACTGAGCACCCAGCACGCTGAGTACTGAGCACCCAGCACCCTGAGTTCTGAGCACTGAGCACTGAGCACCCAGCACCCTGAGTACTGAGCAGCCAGCACACTGAGTACTGAGCACTGAGCACTGAGCACACTGAGCACTGAGCACCCAACACCCCGAGCACTGAGCACTGAGCACCCTGAGTACTGAACACTGAGCACTCTGAGTACTGAGCACCCAGCACCCTGAGTACTGAGCACCCAGCATCCTGAATACTGAGCACCGATCACCCTGAGCACTGAGCACCCAGCAACCCGAGCACTGAGCACCCAGCACCCTGAGTACTGAGCACCCTATGTACTGAGCACCCAGCACCCCGAGCACTGAGCACCCAGCAACTCGAGCACTGAGCACCCAGCACCCTGAGTACTGAGCACCCTGAGTACTGAGCACCCAGCAGCCTGAGTACTGAGCACCCTGAGTACTGAGCACCCAGCACCCTGAGCACTGAGCACCCAGCACCCTGAGTACTGAGCACCCAACGTACTGAGCACCGAACACCCCTAGCACTGAGCACCCAGCACCCTGAGTACTGAGCACCCAGCACCCTGAGTAATGAGCACCCAGCACCCCGAGCACTGAGCACCCAGCACCCTGAGTACTGAGCACCCTGCACCAAGAGTACTGAGCACCGAGCACCCCGAGCACTGAGCACCCAGCACCCTGAGTAATGAGCACCCAGCACCCTGAGTAATGAGCACCCAGCACCCCGAGTACTGAGCACCCAGCACCCTGAGTAATGAGCACCCAGCACCCCGAGTACTGAGCACCCAGCACAGTGAGTACTGAGCACCCAGCACCCTGAGTACTGAGCACCCAGCACCCTGAGCACTGAGCACTGAGCACCCTGAGCACTGAGCACCCAGCACCCCGAGCACTGAGCACTGAGCACCCTGAGTACTGAGCACTGAGCACTCTGAGTACTGAGCACCCAGCACCCTGAGTACTGAGCACCCAGCACCCCGAGCACTGAGCACCGGGCACCCCGAGCACTGAGCACCCAGCACCCTGAGTACTGAGCACCCAGCACCCTGAGTACTGAGTACTGAGCACTGAGCACCCTGAGCACTGAGCACCCAGCATCCTGAGCACTGAGTACTGAGCACCCAGCACCCTGAGCACTGAGAACCCAGCACCCTGAGTACTGAGCACCCAGCACCAGGAGCACTGAGCACCCAGCACCCCGAGCACTGAGCACTTAGCACCCTTAGTACTGAGCACCGAGCACCCTGAGTACTGAGCACCCAGCACCCTGAGCACTGAGCACGGAGCACCCCGAGGACTGAGCACCCAGCACCGTGAGCACTGAGCACCCAGCACCTTAAGTACTGAGCACCGAGCACCCCGAGCACTGAGCACCCAGCACCCTAAGTACTGAGCATCCAGCACCCTGAGCACTGAGCACCCAGCACCCCGAGCACTGAGCACCCAGCACCCTGAGTACTGAGCACCCAGCACCCTGAGTACTGAGCACCCAGCACTCCGAGCACTGAGCACACAGCACCCTGAGTCCTGAGCACCCAGCACCCTGAGTACTTAGCACCCAGCACACTGAGCACTGAGCACCCAGCACCCTGAGTACTGAGCACCGAGCACCCTGAGTACTGAGCACCCAGCACCCTGAGTACTGAGCACCCAGCACCCTGAGTACTGAGCACCGAGCATCCGGAGTACTGAGCACACTGCACCCCGAGCACTGAGCACCCAGCACCCTGAGCACTGAGCACCCTGAGGACTGAGCACCCAGCACCCTGAGTACTGAGCACCCAGCATCCTGAGTACTGAGCACCGATCACCCTGAGCACTGAGCACCCAGCAACCCGAGCACTGAGCACCCAGCACCCTGAGTACTGAGCACCCTATGTACTGAGCACCCAGCACCCCGAGCACTGAGCACCCAGCAACCCGAGCACTGAGCACCCAGCACCCTGAGTACTGAGCACCCTGAGTACTGAGCACCCAGCAGCCTGAGTACTGAGCACCCTGAGTACTGAGCACCCAGCACCCTGAGCACTGAGCCCCCAGCACCCTGAGTACTGAGCACCCAACGTACTGAGCACCGAACACCCCTAGCACTGAGCACCCAGCACCCTGAGTACTGAGCACCCAGCACCCTGAGCACTGAGAACCCACCACCCTGAGCACTGAGCACCCAGCACCCCAAGCACTGAGCACCCAGCAACCTGAGCACTGAGCACCCAGCACCCTGAGCACTGAGCACCCACCACCCTGAGCACTGAGCACCCAGCACCCTGAATACTGAGCACCCAACGTACTGAGCACCGAGCACCCCTAGCACTGAGCACCCAGCACCCCGAGCACTGAGCACCCAGCACCCCGAGCACTGAGCACTGAGCACCCTGAGTACTGGGCACTGAGCACCCTTAGTACTGTGCACCGAGCACCCTGAGTACTGAACACCCAACACCCTGAGCACTGAGCACGGAGCACCCCGAGGACTGAGCACCCAGAACCGTGAGCACTGAGCAGCCAGCACCTTGAGTACTGAGCATCGAGCACCCCGAGCACTGAGCACCCAGCACCCTGAGTCCTGAGCACCCAGCACCCTGAGCACTGAGCACCCAGCACCCCGAGCACTGAGCACCCAGCACCCTGAGTACTGAGCACACAGCACCCTGAGTACTGAGCACCCAGTACCCCGAGCACTGAGCAACCAACACCCTGAGCACTGAGCACCCAGCACCCTGAGTACTGAGCACCCAGCACCCCGAGCACTGAGCACCCAGCACCCTGAGTACTGAGCACACAGCACCCTGAGTACTGAGCACCGAGCACCCCGAGCACTGAGCACCCAGCATCCTGAGCACTGAGCACTCTGAGGACTGAGCAACCAGCACCGTGAGTACTGAGCACCCAGCACCCTGAGTACTGAGCACCCTGAGTACTGAGCACCCAGCACCCTGAGTACTGAGCACCCTGAGTACTGAGCACCCAGCACCCCGAGCACTGAGCACCCAGCACCCCGAGTACTGAGCACCCTGAGTACTGAGCACCCAGCACCCTGAGTACTGAGCACCCTGAGTACTGAGCACCCAGCACCCTGAGCACTGAGCACCCAGCACCCTGAGTACTGAGCACCCAGCACCCTGAGCACTGAGCACCCAGCACCCTGAGTACTGAGCACCCAGCACCCTGAGTACTTAGCACCGAGCACCCTGAGTACTGAGGACCCAGCACCCTGAGTACTGAGCACCCAGCACCCTGAGTACTGAGCACCGAGCACCCCGAGTACTGAGTACCCAGCACTCTGAGCACTGAGAACACAGCACCCTGAGCACTGAGCACCCAGCACCCCAAGCACTGAGCACCCAGCACCCTGAGTACTGAGCACCCTGAGTACTGAGCACCCAGCACCCCGAGCACTGAGCACCCAGCACCCTGAGTACTGAGCACCCAGCACCCTGAGTACTGAGCACCCAGCACCCTGAGCACTGAGCACCCAGCACCCTGAGTCATGAGCACCCAGCACCCTGAGTACTTAGCACCCAGCACACTGAGCACTGAGCACCCAGCACCCTGAGTACTGAGCACCGAGCACCCTGAGTACTGAGCACGCAGTACCCTGAGTACTGAGCACCCAGCACCCTGAGTACTGAGCACCGAGCACCCTGAGTACTGAGCACCCAGCACCCGGAGCACTGAGCACCCAGCACCCTGAGTACTGAGCACCCAGCACCCTGAGCACTGAGCACCCAGCACCCTGAGTCATGAGCACCCAGCACCCTGAGTACTTAGCACCCAGCACACTGAGCACTGAGCACCCAGCACCCTGAGTACTGAGCACCGAGCACCCTGAGTACTGAGCACCCAGCACCCTGAGTACTGAGCACCCAGCACCCTGAGTACTGAGCACCGAGCATCCGGAGTTCGGAGCACCCTGCACCCCGAGCACTGAGCACCCAGCACCCTGAGCACTGAGCACCCTGAGGACTGAGCACCCAGCACCCTGAGTACTGAGCACCCAGCATCCTGAGTACTGAGCACCGATCACCCTGAGCACTGAGCACACAGCAACCCGAGCACTGAGCACCCAGCACCCTGAGTACTGAGCACCCTGAGTACTGAGCACACAGCACCCCGAGCACTGAGCACGCAGCAACCCGAGCACTGAGCACCCAGCACCCTGAGTACTGAGCACCCTGAGTACTGAGCACCCAGCACCTAGGTACTGAGCACCCTGAGTACTGAGCACCCTGAGTACTGAGCACCCAGCACCCTGAGTACTGAGCACCCTGAGTACTGAGCACCCAGCATCCTGAGTACTGAGCACCGATCACCCTGAGCACTGAGCACCCAGCAACCCGAGCACTGAGCACCCAGCACCCTGAGTACTGATCACCCTGAGTACTGAGCACCCAGCACCCTGAGCACTGAGCACCCAGCACCCTGAGTACTGAGCACCGAGCACCCTGAGTACTGAGCACCCAGCACCCTGAGCACTGAGCACCCAGCACCCTGAGTACTGAGCAACGAGCACCCTGAGTACTGAGCACCCAGCACCCTGGGTACTGAGCACCAAGCACCCTGAGTACTGAGCACCGAGCACCCCGAGTAGTGAGCACCCAGCACCCTGAGTACTGAGCACCCTGAGTACTGAGCACCCAGCACCCTGAGTAATGAGCACCCAGCACCCCGAGTACTGAGCACCCAGCACAGTGAGTACTGAGCACCCAGCACCCTGAGTACTGAGCACCCAGCACCCTGAGCACTGAGCACAAAGCACGCTGAGTACTGAGCACTGAGCACCGTGAGTACTGAGCACCGTGGACCCTGAGCACTGAGCACCCAGCACGCTGAGTACTGAGCACCCAGCACCCTGAGTTCTGAGCACTGAGCACTGAGCACCCAGCACCCTGAGTACTGAGCAGCCAGCACCCTGAGTACTGAGCACTGAGCACTGAGCACACTGAGCACTGAGCACCCAACACCCCGAGCACTGAGCACTGAGCACCCTGAGTACTGAACACTGAGCACTCTGAGTACTGAGCACCCAGCACCCTGAGTACTGAGCACCCAGCTCCCCGAGCACTGAGCACCGGGCACCCCGAGCACTGAGCACCCAGCACCCTGAGTACTGAGCACCCAGCACCCTGAGTACTGAGTACTGAGCACTGAGCACCCTGAGCACTGAGCACCCAGCATCCTGAGCACTGAGTACTGAGCACCCAGCACCCTGAGCACTGAGAACCCAGCACCCTGAGTACTGAGCACCCAGCACAAGGAGCACTGAGCACCCAGCACCCCGAGCACTGAGCACTTAGCACCCTTAGTACTGAGCACCGAGCACCCTGAGTACTGAGCACCCAGCACCCTGAGCACTGAGCACGGAGCACCCCGAGGACTGAGCACCCAGCACCGTGAGCACTGAGCACCCAGCACCTTGAGTACTGAGCACCGAGCACCCCGAGCACTGAGCACCCAGCACCCGAAATACTGAGCATCCAGCACCCTGAGCACTGAGCACCCAGCACCCCGAGCACTGAGCACCCAGCACCCTGAGTACTGAGCACCCAGCACCCTGAGTACTGAGCACCCAGCACTCCGAGCACTGAGCACCCAGCACCCTGAGCACTGAGCACCCAGCACCCTGAGTACTGAGCACCCAGCACCCCAAGCACTGAGCACCCAGCACCCTGAGTACTGAGCACCCAGCACCCTGAGTACTGAGCACCCAGCACTCCGAGCACTGAGCACCCAGCACCCTGAGCACTGAGCACCCAGCACCCTGAGTACTGAGCACCCAGCCCCCTCAGCACTGAGCACCCAGCACCCCGAGCACTGAGCACCCAGCACCCTGAGTACTGAGCACCCTGAGGACTGAGCACCGATCACCCTGAGCACTGAGCACCCAGCACCCTGAGTACTTAGCACCCAGCACACTGAGCACTGAGCACCCAGCACCCTGAGTACTGAGCACCCAGCACCCTGAGCACTGAGCACCCAGCACCCTGAGTCATGAGCACCCAGCACCCTGAGTACTTAGCACCCAGCACACTGAGCACTGAGCACCCAGCACCCTGAGTACTGAGCACCGAGCACCCTGAGTACTGAGCACGCAGTACCCTGAGTACTGAGCACCCAGCACCCTGAGTACTGAGCACCGAGCACCCTGAGTACTGAGCACCCAGCACCCGGAGCACTGAGCACCCAGCACCCTGAGTACTGAGCACCCAGCACCCTGAGCACTGAGCACCCAGCACCCTGAGTCATGAGCACCCAGCACCCTGAGTACTTAGCACCCAGCACACTGAGCACTGAGCACCCAGCACCCTGAGTACTGAGCACCGAGCACCCTGAGTACTGAGCACCCAGCACCCTGAGTACTGAGCACCCAGCACCCTGAGTACTGAGCACCGAGCATCCGGAGTTCGGAGCACCCTGCACCCCGAGCACTGAGCACCCAGCACCCTGAGCACTGAGCACCCTGAGGACTGAGCACCCAGCACCCTGAGTACTGAGCACCCAGCATCCTGAGTACTGAGCACCGATCAACCTGAGCACTGAGCACACAGCAACCCGAGCACTGAGCACCCAGCACCCTGAGTACTGAGCACCCTGAGTACTGAGCACACAGCACCCCGAGCACTGAGCACGCAGCAACCCGAGCACTGAGCACCCAGCACCCTGAGTACTGAGCACCCTGAGTACTGAGCACCCAGCACCTGAGTACTGAGCACCCTGAGTACTGAGCACCCTGAGTACTGAGCACCCAGCACCCTGAGTACTGAGCACCCTGAGTACTGAGCACCCAGCATCCTGAGTACTGAGCACCGATCACCCTGAGCACTGAGCACCCAGCAACCCGAGCACTGAGCACCCAGCACCCTGAGTACTGATCACCCTGAGTACTGAGCACCCAGCACCCTGAGCACTGAGCACCCAGCACCCTGAGTACTGAGCACCCAGCACCCTGAGCACTGAGCACCCAGCACCCTGAGTCATGAGCACCCAGCACCCTGAGTACTTAGCACCCAGCACACTGAGCACTGAGCACCCAGCACCCTGAGTACTGAGCACCCAGCACCCTGAGCACTGAGCACGGAGCACCGCGAGGACTGAGCACCCAGCACCGTGAGCACTGAGCACCCAGCACCTTGAGTACTGAGCACCGAGCACCCCGAGCACTGAGCACCCAGCACCCTAAATACTGAGCATCCAGCACCCTGAGCACTGAGCACCCAGCACCCCGAGCACTGAGCACCCAGCACCCTGAGTACTGAGCACACAGCACCCTGAGTACTGAGCACCCAGCACTCCGAGCACTGAGCACCCAGCACCCTGAGCACTGAGCACCCAGCACCCTGAGTACTGAGCACCCAGCACCCCAAGCACTGAGCACCCAGCACCCTGAGTACTGAGCACCCAGCACCCTGAGTACTGAGCACCCAGCACTCCGAGCACTGAGCACCCAGCACCCTGAGCACTGAGCACCCAGCACCCTGAGTACTGAGCACCCAGCCCCCTCAGCACTGAGCACCCAGCACCCCGAGCACTGAGCACCCAGCACCCTGAGTACTGAGCACCCTGAGGACTGAGCACCGATCACCCTGAGCACTGAGCACCCAGCACCCTGAGTACTTAGCACCCAGCACACTGAGCACTGAGCACCCAGCACCCTGAGTACTGAGCACCCAGCACCCTGAGCACTGAGCACCCAGCACCCTGAGTCATGAGCACCCAGCACCCTGAGTACTTAGCACCCAGCACACTGAGCACTGAGCACCCAGCACCCTGAGTACTGAGCACCGAGCACCCTGAGTACTGAGCACGCAGTACCCTGAGTACTGAGCACCCAGCACCCTGAGTACTGAGCACCGAGCACCCTGAGTACTGAGCACCCAGCACCCGGAGCACTGAGCACCCAGCACCCTGAGTACTGAGCACCCAGCACCCTGAGCACTGAGCACCCAGCACCCTGAGTCATGAGCACCCAGCACCCTGAGTACTTAGCACCCAGCACACTGAGCACTGAGCACCCAGCACCCTGAGTACTGAGCACCGAGCACCCTGAGTACTGAGCACCCAGCACCCTGAGTACTGAGCACCCAGCACCCTGAGTACTGAGCACCGAGCATCCGGAGTTCGGAGCACCCTGCACCCCGAGCACTGAGCACCCAGCACCCTGAGCACTGAGCACCCTGAGGACTGAGCACCCAGCACCCTGAGTACTGAGCACCCAGCATCCTGAGTACTGAGCACCGATCACCCTGAGCACTGAGCACACAGCAACCCGAGCACTGAGCACCCAGCACCCTGAGTACTGAGCACCCTGAGTACTGAGCACACAGCACCCCGAGCACTGAGCACGCAGCAACCCGAGCACTGAGCTCCCAGCACCCTGAGTACTGAGCACCCTGAGTACTGAGCACCCAGCACCTGAGTACTGAGCACCCTGAGTACTGAGCACCCTGAGTACTGAGCACCCAGCACCCTGAGTACTGAGCACCCTGAGTACTGAGCACCCAGCATCCTGAGTACTGAGCACCGATCACCCTGAGCACTGAGCACCCAGCAACCCGAGCACTGAGCACCCAGCACCCTGAGTACTGATCACCCTGAGTACTGAGCACCCAGCACCCTGAGCACTGAGCACCCAGCACCCTGAGTACTGAGCACCGAGCACCCTGAGTACTGAGCACCCAGCACCCTGAGCACTGAGCACCCAGCACCCTGAGTACTGAGCACCGAGCACCCTGAGTACTGAGCACCCAGCACCCTGGGTACTGAGCACCAAGCACCCTGAGTACTGAGCACCGAGCACCCCGAGTAGTGAGCACCCAGCACCCCGAGTACTGAGCACCCTGAGTACTGAGCACCCAGCACCCTGAGTAATGAGCACCCAGCACCCCGAGTACTGAGCACCCAGCACAGTGAGTACTGAGCACCCAGCACCCTGAGTACTGAGCACCCAGCACCCTGAGCACTGAGCACAAAGCACGCTGAGTACTGAGCACTGAGCACCGTGAGTACTGAGCACCGTGTACCCTGAGCACTGAGCACCCAGCACGCTGAGTACTGAGCACCCAGCACCCTGAGTTCTGAGCACTGAGCACTGAGCACCCAGCACCCTGAGTACTGAGCAGCCAGCACCCTGAGTACTGAGCACTGAGCACTGAGCACACTGAGCACTGAGCACCCAACACCCCGAGCACTGAGCACTGAGCACCCTGAGTACTGAACACTGAGCACTCTGAGTACTGAGCACCCAGCACCCTGAGTACTGAGCACCCAGCTCCCCGAGCACTGAGCACCGGGCACCCCGAGCACTGAGCACCCAGCACCCTGAGTACTGAGCACCCAGCACCCTGAGTACTGAGTACTGAGCACTGAGCACCCTGAGCACTGAGCACCCAGCATCCTGAGCACTGAGTACTGAGCACCCAGCACCCTGAGCACTGAGAACCCAGCACCCTGAGTACTGAGCACCCAGCACAAGGAGCACTGAGCACCCAGCACCCCGAGCACTGAGCACTTAGCACCCTTAGTACTGAGCACCGAGCACCCTGAGTACTGAGCACCCAGCACCCTGAGCACTGAGCACGGAGCACCCCGAGGACTGAGCACCCAGCACCGTGAGCACTGAGCACCCAGCACCTTGAGTACTGAGCACCGAGCACCCCGAGCACTGAGCACCCAGCACCCTAAATACTGAGCATCCAGCACCCTGAGCACTGAGCACCCAGCACCCCGAGCACTGAGCACCCAGCACCCTGAGTACTGAGCACCCAGCACCCTGAGTACTGAGCACCCAGCACTCCGAGCACTGAGCACCCAGCACCCTGAGCACTGAGCACCCAGCACCCTGAGTACTGAGCACCCAGCACCCCAAGCACTGAGCACCCAGCACCCTGAGTACTGAGCACCCAGCACCCTGAGTACTGAGCACCCAGCACTCCGAGCACTGAGCACCCAGCACCCTGAGCACTGAGCACCCAGCACCCTGAGTACTGAGCACCCAGCACTCCGAGCACTGAGCACCCAGCACCCTGAGCACTGAGCACCCAGCACCCTGAGTACTGAGCACCCAGCACCCCAAGCACTGAGCACCCAGCACCCTGAGTACTGAGCACCCAGCACCCTGAGTACTGAGCACCCAGCACTCCGAGCACTGAGCACCCAGCACCCTGAGCACTGAGCACCCAGCACCCTGAGTACTGAGCACCCAGCCCCCTCAGCACTGAGCACCCAGCACCCCGAGCACTGAGCACCCAGCACCCTGAGTACTGAGCACCCTGAGGACTGAGCACCGATCACCCTGAGCACTGAGCACCCAGCACCCTGAGTACTTAGCACCCAGCACACTGAGCACTGAGCACCCAGCACCCTGAGTACTGAGCACCCAGCACCCTGAGCACTGAGCACCCAGCACCCTGAGTCATGAGCACCCAGCACCCTGAGTACTTAGCACCCAGCACACTGAGCACTGAGCACCCAGCACCCTGAGTACTGAGCACCGAGCACCCTGAGTACTGAGCACGCAGTACCCTGAGTACTGAGCACCCAGCACCCTGAGTACTGAGCACCGAGCACCCTGAGTACTGAGCACCCAGCACCCGGAGCACTGAGCACCCAGCACCCTGAGTACTGAGCACCCAGCACCCTGAGCACTGAGCACCCAGCACCCTGAGTCATGAGCACCCAGCACCCTGAGTACTTAGCACCCAGCACACTGAGCACTGAGCACCCAGCACCCTGAGTACTGAGCACTGAGCACCCTGAGTACTGAGCACCCAGCACCCTGAGTACTGAGCACCCAGCACCCTGAGTACTGAGCACCGAGCATCCGGAGTTCGGAGCACCCTGCACCCCGAGCACTGAGCACCCAGCACCCTGAGCACTGAGCACCCTGAGGACTGAGCACCCAGCACCCTGAGTACTGAGCACCCAGCATCCTGAGTACTGAGCACCGATCACCCTGAGCACTGAGCACACAGCAACCCGAGCACTGAGCACCCAGCACCCTGAGTACTGAGTACCCTGAGTACTGAGCACACAGCACCCCGAGCACTGAGCACGCAGCAACCCGAGCACTGAGCACCCAGCACCCTGAGTACTGAGCACCCTGAGTACTGAGCACCCAGCACCTGAGTACTGAGCACCCTGAGTACTGAGCACCCTGAGTACTGAGCACCCAGCACCCTGAGTACTGAGCACCCTGAGTACTGAGCACCCAGCATCCTGAGTACTGAGCACCGATCACCCTGAGCACTGAGCACCCAGCAACCCGAGCACTGAGCACCCAGCACCCTGAGTACTGATCACCCTGAGTACTGAGCACCCAGCACCCTGAGCACTGAGCACCCAGCACCCTGAGTACTGAGCACCCAGCACCCTGAGCACTGAGCACCCAGCACCCTGAGTCATGAGCACCCAGCACCCTGAGTACTTAGCACCCAGCACACTGAGCACTGAGCACCCAGCACCCTGAGTACTGAGCACCCAGCACCCTGAGCACTGAGCACGGAGCACCCCGAGGACTGAGCACCCAGCACCGTGAGCACTGAGCACCCAGCACCTTGAGTACTGAGCACCGAGCACCCCGAGCACTGAGCACCCAGCACCCTAAATACTGAGCATCCAGCACCCTGAGCACTGAGCACCCAGCACCCCGAGCACTGAGCACCCAGCACCCTGAGTACTGAGCACCCAGCACCCTGAGTACTGAGCACCCAGCACTCCGAGCACTGAGCACCCAGCACCCAGCACCCTGAGCACTGAGCACCCAGCACCCTGAGTACTGAGCACCCAGCACCCCAAGCACTGAGCACCCAGCACCCTGAGTACTGAGCACCCAGCACCCTGAGTACTGAGCACCCAGCACTCCGAGCACTGAGCACCCAGCACCCTGAGCACTGAGCACCCAGCACCCTGAGTACTGAGCACCCAGCCCCCTCAGCACTGAGCACCCAGCACCCCGAGCACTGAGCACCCAGCACCCTGAGTACTGAGCACCCTGAGGACTGAGCACCGATCACCCTGAGCACTGAGCACCCAGCACCCTGAGTACTTAGCACCCAGCACACTGAGCACTGAGCACCCAGCACCCTGAGTACTGAGCACCCAGCACCCTGAGCACTGAGCACCCAGCACCCTGAGTCATGAGCACCCAGCACCCTGAGTACTTAGCACCCAGCACACTGAGCACTGAGCACCCAGCACCCTGAGTACTGAGCACCGAGCACCCTGAGTACTGAGCACGCAGTACCCTGAGTACTGAGCACCCAGCACCCTGAGTACTGAGCACCGAGCACCCTGAGTACTGAGCACCCAGCACCCGGAGCACTGAGCACCCAGCACCCTGAGTACTGAGCACCCAGCACCCTGAGCACTGAGCACCCAGCACCCTGAGTCATGAGCACCCAGCACCCTGAGTACTTAGCACCCAGCACACTGAGCACTGAGCACCCAGCACCCTGAGTACTGAGCACCGAGCACCCTGAGTACTGAGCACCCAGCACCCTGAGTACTGAGCACCCAGCACCCTGAGTACTGAGCACCGAGCATCCGGAGTTCGGAGCACCCTGCACCCCGAGCACTGAGCACCCAGCACCCTGAGCACTGAGCACCCTGAGGACTGAGCACGCAGCACCCTGAGTACTGAGCACCCAGCATCCTGAGTACTGAGCACCGATCACCCTGAGCACTGAGCACACAGCAACCCGAGCACTGAGCACCCAGCACCCTGAGTACTGAGCACCCTGAGTACTGAGCACACAGCACCCCGAGCACTGAGCACGCAGCAACCCGAGCACTGAGCACCCAGCACCCTGAGTACTGAGCACCCTGAGTACTGAGCACCCAGCACCTGAGTACTGAGCACCCTGAGTACTGAGCACCCTGAGTACTGAGCACCCAGCACCCTGAGTACTGAGCACCCTGAGTACTGAGCACCCAGCATCCTGAGTACTGAGCACCGATCACCCTGAGCACTGAGCACCCAGCAACCCGAGCACTGAGCACCCAGCACCCTGAGTACTGATCTCCCTGAGTACTGAGCACCCAGCACCCTGAGCACTGAGCACCCAGCACCCTGAGTACTGAGCACCGAGCACCCTGAGTACTGAGCACCCAGCACCCTGAGCACTGAGCACCCAGCACCCTGAGTACTGAGCACCGAGCACCCTGAGTACTGAGCACCCAGCACCCTGGGTACTGAGCACCAAGCACCCTGAGTACTGAGCACCGAGCACCCCGAGTAGTGAGCACCCAGCACCCTGAGTACTGAGCACCCTGAGTACTGAGCACCCAGCACCCTGAGTAATGAGCACCCAGCACCCCGAGTACTGAGCACCCAGCACAGTGAGTACTGAGCACCCAGCACCCTGAGTACTGAGCACCCAGCACCCTGAGCACTGAGCACAAAGCACGCTGAGTACTGAGCACTGAGCACCGTGAGTACTGAGCACCGTGGACCCTGAGCACTGAGCACCCAGCACGCTGAGTACTGAGCACCCAGCACCCTGAGTTCTGAGCACTGAGCACTGAGCACCCAGCACCCTGAGTACTGAGCAGCCAGCACCCTGAGTACTGAGCACTGAGCACTGAGCACACTGAGCACTGAGCACCCAACACCCCGAGCACTGAGCACTGAGCACCCTGAGTACTGAACACTGAGCACTCTGAGTACTGAGCACCCAGCACCCTGAGTACTGAGCACCCAGCTCCCCGAGCACTGAGCACCGGGCACCCCGAGCACTGAGCACCCAGCACCCTGAGTACTGAGCACCCAGCACCCTGAGTACTGAGTACTGAGCACTGAGCACCCTGAGCACTGAGCACCCAGCATCCTGAGCACTGAGTACTGAGCACCCAGCACCCTGAGCACTGAGAACCCAGCACCCTGAGTACTGAGCACCCAGCACAAGGAGCACTGAGCACCCAGCACCCCGAGCACTGAGCACTTAGCACCCTTAGTACTGAGCACCGAGCACCCTGAGTACTGAGCACCCAGCACCCTGAGCACTGAGCACGGAGCACCCCGAGGACTGAGCACCCAGCACCGTGAGCACTGAGCACCCAGCACCTTGAGTACTGAGCACCGAGCACCCCGAGCACTGAGCACCCAGCACCCTAAATACTGAGCATCCAGCACCCTGAGCACTGAGCACCCAGCACCCCGAGCACTGAGCACCCAGCACCCTGAGTACTGAGCACCCAGCACCCTGAGTACTGAGCACCCAGCACTCCGAGCACTGAGCACCCAGCACCCTGAGCACTGAGCACCCAGCACCCTGAGTACTGAGCACCCAGCACCCCAAGCACTGAGCACCCAGCACCCTGAGTACTGAGCACCCAGCACCCTGAGTACTGAGCACCCAGCACTCCGAGCACTTAGCACCCAGCACCCTGAGCACTGAGCACCCAGCACCCTGAGTACTGAGCACCCAGCCCCCTCAGCACTGAGCACCCAGCACCCCGAGCACTGAGCACCCAGCACCCTGAGTACTGAGCACCCTGAGGACTGAGCACCGATCACCCTGAGCACTGAGCACCCAGCACCCTGAGTACTTAGCACCCAGCACACTGAGCACTGAGCACCCAGCACCCTGAGTACTGAGCACCCAGCACCCTGAGCACTGAGCACCCAGCACCCTGAGTCATGAGCACCCAGCACCCTGAGTACTTAGCACCCAGCACACTGAGCACTGAGCACCCAGCACCCTGAGTACTGAGCACCGAGCACCCTGAGTACTGAGCACGCAGTACCCTGAGTACTGAGCACCCAGCACCCTGAGTACTGAGCACCGAGCACCCTGAGTACTGAGCACCCAGCACCCGGAGCACTGAGCACCCAGCACCCTGAGTACTGAGCACCCAGCACCCTGAGCACTGAGCACCCAGCACCCTGAGTCATGAGCACCCAGCACCCTGAGTACTTAGCACCCAGCACACTGAGCACTGAGCACCCAGCACCCTGAGTACTGAGCACCGAGCACCCTGAGTACTGAGCACCCAGCACCCTGAGTACTGAGCACCCAGCACCCTGAGTACTGAGCACCGAGCATCCGGAGTTCGGAGCACCCTGCACCCCGAGCACTGAGCACCCAGCACCCTGAGCACTGAGCACCCTGAGGACTGAGCACCCAGCACCCTGAGTACTGAGCACCCAGCATCCTGAGTACTGAGCACCGATCACCCTGAGCACTGAGCACACAGCAACCCGAGCACTGAGCACCCAGCACCCTGAGTACTGAGCACCCTGAGTACTGAGCACACAGCACCCCGAGCACTGAGCACGCAGCAACCCGAGCACTGAGCACCCAGCACCCTGAGTACTGAGCACCCTGAGTACTGAGCACCCAGCACCTGAGTACTGAGCACCCTGAGTACTGAGCACCCTGAGTACTGAGCACCCAGCACCCTGAGTACTGAGCACCCTGAGTACTGAGCACCCAGCATCCTGAGTACTGAGCACCGATCACCCTGAGCACTGAGCACCCAGCAACCCGAGCACTGAGCACCCAGCACCCTGAGTACTGATCACCCTGAGTACTGAGCACCCAGCACCCTGAGCACTGAGCACCCAGCACCCTGAGTACTGAGCACCGAGCACCCTGAGTACTGAGCACCCAGCACCCTGAGCACTGAGCACCCAGCACCCTGAGTACTGAGCACCGAGCACCCTGAGTACTGAGCACCCAGCACCCTGGGTACTGAGCACCAAGCACCCTGAGTACTGAGCACCGAGCACCCCGAGTAGTGAGCACCCAGCACCCTGAGTACTGAGCACCCTGAGTACTGAGCACCCAGCACCCTGAGTAATGAGCACCCAGCACCCCGAGTACTGAGCACCCAGCACAGTGAGTACTGAGCACCCAGCACCCTGAGTACTGAGCACCCAGCACCCTGAGCACTGAGCACAAAGCACGCTGAGTACTGAGCACTGAGCACCGTGAGTACTGAGCACCGTGGACCCTGAGCACTGAGCACCCAGCACGCTGAGTACTGAGCACCCAGCACCCTGAGTTCTGAGCACTGAGCACTGAGCACCCAGCACCCTGAGTACTGAGCAGCCAGCACCCTGAGTACTGAGCACTGAGCACTGAGCACCCTGAGTACTGAACACTGAGCACTCTGAGTACTGAGCACCCAGCACCCTGAGTACTGAGCACCCAGCTCCCCGAGCACTGAGCACCGGGCACCCCGAGCACTGAGCACCCAGCACCCTGAGTACTGAGCACCCAGCACCCTGAGTACTGAGTACTGAGCACTGAGCACCCTGAGCACTGAGCACCCAGCATCCTGAGCACTGAGAACTGAGCACCCAGCACCCTGAGCACTGAGAACCCAGCACCCTGAGTACTGAGCACCCAGCACAAGGAGCACTGAGCACCCAGCACCCCGAGCACTGAGCACTTAGCACCCTTAGTACTGAGCACCGAGCACCCTGAGTACTGAGCACCCAGCACCCTGAGCACTGAGCACGGAGCACCCCGAGGACTGAGCACCCAGCACCGTGAGCACTGAGCACCCAGCACCTTGAGTACTGAGCACCGAGCACCCCGAGCACTGAGCACCCAGCACCCTAAATACTGAGCATCCAGCACCCTGAGCACTGATCACCCAGCACCCCGAGCACTGAGCACCCAGGACCCTGAGTACTGAGCACCCAGCACCCTGAGTACTGAGCACCCAGCACTCCGAGCACTGAGCACCCAGCACCCTGAGCACTGAGCACCCAGCACCCTGAGTACTGAGCACCCAGCACCCCAAGCACTGAGCACCCAGCACCCTGAGTACTGAGCACCCAGCACCCTGAGTACTGAGCACCCAGCACTCCGAACACTGAGCACCCAGCACCCTGAGCACTGAGCACCCAGCACCCTGAGTACTGAGCACCCAGCCCCCTCAGCACTGAGCACCCAGCACCCCGAGCACTGAGCACCCAGCACCCTGAGTACTGAGCACCCTGAGGACTGAGCACCGATCACCCTGAGCACTGAGCACCCAGCACCCTGAGTACTGAGCACCCAGTACCCTGAGTACTGAGCACCGAGCACCCCGAGCACTGAGCACCCAGCACCCTGAGCACTGAGCACCCAGCACCCTGAGTACTGAGCACCCAGCACCCTGAGTACTGAGCACCCAGCACCCTGAGCACTGAGCACCCAGCACCCTGAGTACTGAGCACCCAGCACCCTGAGTACTGAGCACCCAGCACCCTGAGTACTGAGCACCCAGCACCCTGAGTACTGAGCACCCAGCACCCTGAGTACTGAGCACCGAGCACCCCGAGTACTGAGCACCCAGCACCCCGAGCACTGAGCACCCAGCACCCTGAGCACTGAGCACCCAGCACCCCAAGCACTGAGCACCCAGCACCCTGAGTACTGAGTACTGAGCACCCTGAGTACTGACCACCCAGAACCCTGAGCACTGAGCACCCAGCACCCTGAGTACTGAGCACCGAGCACCCTGAGCACTGAGCACCCAGCACCAAGAGTACTGAGCACCGAGCATCCTGAGCACTGAGCACCGAGCACCCCGAGCACTGAGCACCCAGCACCCTGAGTACTGAGCACCCAGCACCAAAAGTACTGAGCACCGAGCACCCCGAGCACTGAGCACCCAGCACCCTGAGTACTGAGCACCCAGCACCAAAAGTACTGAGCACCGAGCACCCCGAGCACTGAGCACCCAGCACCCTGAGTAATGAGCACCCAGAACCCTGAGTACTGAGCACCCAGCACACTGAGCACTGAGCACAAAGCACGCTGAGTACTGAGCACTGAGCACCCTGAGTACTGAGCACCGAGGACCCTGAGCACTGAGCACCCAGCACGCTGAGTACTGAGCGCTGAGCACCCTGAGTACTGAGCACCGAGCACCCTGAGTACTGAGCACCCAGCACCCTGAGCACTGAGCAGCCAGCACCCTGAGCACTGAGCACCCAGCACCCCGAGCACTGAGCACCCAGCACCCTGAGTACTGAGCACCCAGCACCCTGAGTACTGAGCACCGAGCACCCCGAGCACTGAGCACCCAGCACCCTGAGCACTGAGCACCCTGAGGACTGAGCACCCAGCACCCTGAGTACTGAGCACCCAGCATCCTGAGTACTGGGCACCGATCACCCTGAGCACTGAGCACTCAGCAACCCGAGCACTGAGCACCCAGCACCCTGTGTACTGAGCACCCTGAGTACTGAGCACCCAGCACCCCGAGCACTGAGCACCCAGCACCCTGAGTACTGATCACCCTGAGTACTGAGCACCCAGAACCCTGAGTACTGAGCACCCTGAGTACTGAGCACCCAGCACCCTGAGCACTGAGCACCCAGCACCCTGAGTATTGAGCACCCAGCACCCTGAGCACTGAGCACACAGCACCATGAGTACTGAGCACCCAGCACCCTGAGTACTGAGCACCCAGCACCCTGAGTACTGAGCACCCAGCACCCTGAGTACTGAGCACCGAGCACCCCGAGTACTGAGCACCCAGCACCCTGAGCACTGAGCACCCAGCACCCTGAGTACTGAGCACCCAGCACCCTGAGTACTGAGCACCCAGCACCCTGAGCACTGAGCACCCTGAGTACTGAGCACTAAGCACCCAGAGCGCTGAGCACCCAGCACCCCAAGCACGGAGCACCCAGAACCCCGAGCACTGAGTACTGAGCACCCAGCACCCTGAGTACTGAGCACCGAGCTCCCCGAGCACTGAACGCCCTGAGTACTGAGCACCCAGCACCCCGATCACAGAGCACACAGCACCGTCAGCACTGAGCACCCAGCACCCCGAGCACTGAGCACCCAGCACCCTGAGTACTGAGCACCCTGAGGACTGAGCACCGATCACCCTGAGCACTGAGCACCCAACACCCTGAGTACTGAGCACCCAGCACCCTGAGTACTGAGCACCCAGCACGCTGAGTACTGAGCACCCAGCACACTGAGCACTGAGCACCCTGAGGACTGAGCACCCAGCACCCTGAGTACTGAGCACCCAGCATCCTGAGTACTGAGCACCGATCACCCTGAGCACTGAGCACCCAGCAACCCGAGCACTGAGCACCCAGCACCCTGAGTACTGAGCACACTGAGTACTGAGCACCCAGCACCCCGAGCACTGAGCACCCAGCACCCTGAGTACTGAGCACCCTGAGTACTGAGCACCCAGAACCCTGAGTACTGAGCACCCTGAGTACTGAGCACCCAGCACCCTGAGCACTGAGCACCCAGCACCCTGAGTACTGAGCACCCAGCACCCTGAGTACTGTGCACCCAGCACCCTGAGTACTGAGCACCCAGCACCCTGAGTACTGAGCAGCCAGCACGCTGAGTACTGAGCACCCAGCAACCTGAGCACTGAGCACCCTGAGTACTGAGCACCCAGCACCCTGAGCACTGAGCACCCAGCACCCTGAGTACTGAGCACCCAGCACCCTGAGTACTGAGCACCGAGCACTCCAAGCACTGAGCACCCAGCACCCTGAGCACTGAGCACCCAGCACCCTGAGTACTGAGCACCCAGCACCCTGAGTACTGAGCACCCAGCACCCTGAGCACTGAGCACCCAGCAACCTGAGTACTGAGCACCCAGCACCCTGAGTACTGAGCACCCAGCACCCTGAGTACTGAGCACACAGCACCCTGAGTACTGAGCACCCAGCACCCTGAGTACTGAGCACCGAGCACCCCGAGTACTGAGCACCCAGCACCCCGAGCACTGAGCACCTAGCACCCTGAGCACTGAGCACCCAGCACCCCAAGCACTGAGCACCCAGCACCCTGAGTACTGAGTACTGAACACCCTGAGTACTGAGCACCCAGCACCCTGAGCACCCAGCACCCTGAGTACTGAGCACCGAGCACCCCGAGCACTGAGCACCCAGCACCCCGAGCACTGAGCACCCAGCACTGAGCACCCAGCACCCTGAGTACTGAGCACCCAGCACCCTGAGTACTGAGCACCGAGCACCCCGAGCATTGAGCACCGGGCACCCCGAGCACTGAGCACCCAGCACCCTGAGTACTGAGCACCCAGAACCCTGAGTACTGAGCACTGAGCAGTGAGCACACTGAGCACTGTGCACCCAGCATCTTGAGCACTGAGTACTGAGCACCCAGCACCCTGAGCACTGAGCACCCAGCACCCTGAGCACTGAGCACCCAGCACCCTGAGTACTGAGCACCCAGCACCCCGAGCACTGAGCACCCAGCACCCTGAGCACTGAGCTCCCAGCACCCCAAGCACTGAGCACCCAGCACCCTGAGTACTGAGTACTGAGCACCCTGAGTACTGAGCACCAAGCACCCTGAGTACTGAGCACCCAGCACTCCAAGCACTGAGCACCCAGCACCCTGAGCACTGAGCACCCAGCACCCTGAGTACTGAGCACACAGCACAGCGAGCACTGAGCACCCAGCACCCTGAGTAATGAGCACCCAGCACCCTGAGTACTGAGCACTGAGCACCCTGAGCACTGAGCACCCAGCACCCTGAGCACTGAGCACCCTGAGGACTGAGCACCGAGCACCCTGAGTACTGAGCACCCAGCATCCTGAGTAGTGAGCACCGATCACCCTGAGCACTGAGCACCCAGCAACCCAAACACTGAGCACCCAGCACCCTGAGTACTGAGCACCCTGAGTACTGAGCACCCAGCACCCCGAGCACTGAGCACGCAGCACCCTGAGTACTGAGCACCCAGAGTACTGAGCACCCAGCACCCTGAGTACTGAGCACCCTGAGTACTGAGCACCCAGCACCCTGAGCACTGAGCACCCAGCACCCTGAGAACTGAGCACCCAGCACCCTGAGCACTGAGCACCCAGCACCCTGAGTACTGAGCACCCAGCACCCTGAGTACTTTGCACCCAGCACCCTGAGCACTGAGCACCCAGCACCCTGAGTACTGAGCACCGAGCACCCTGAGTACTGAGCACCCCGCACCCTGAGTACTGAGCACCCAGCACCAAGAGTACTGAGCATCGAGCACCCCGAGCACTGAGCACCCAGCACCCTGAGTAATGAGCACCCAGCACCCCGAGTACTGAGCACCCAGCACCGTGAGTACTGAGCACCCAGCACCCTGAGTACTGAGCGCCCAGCACCCTGAGCACTGAGCACAAAGCACGCTGAGTACTGAGCACTGAGCACCCTGAGTACTGAGCACCAAGGACCCTGAGCATTGAGCACCCAGCACGCTGAGTACTGAGCGCTGAGCACCCTGAGTACTGAGCACCGAGCACCCTGAGTACTGAGCACCCAGCACCCTGAGCAATGAGCAGCCAGCACCCTGAGCACTGAGCACCCAGCACCCCGAGCACTGAGCACCCAGCACCATGAGCACTGAGCACCCAGCACCCCGAGTACTGAGCACCCAGCACCCTGAGTACTGAGCACCGAGCAACCCGAGCACTGAGCACCCAGCACCCCGAGCACTGAGCACCCAGCACCCCGAGAATGAGCACCCAGCACCCTGAGTACTGAGCACCCAGCACCCTGAGCACTGAGCACCCAGCACCCTGAGTACTGAGCACCCAGCACCCTGAGAACTTAGCACCCAGCACCCTGAGCACTGAGCACCCAGCACCCTGAGTACTGAGCACCGAGCACCCTGAGTACTGAGCACCCAGCACCCTGAGTACTGAGCACCGAGCACCCCGAGTACTGAGCACCCATCACCCTGAGCACTGAGCACCCAGCACCCTGAGTACTGAGCACCCAGCACCCTGAGTACTGAGCACGCAGCACCCCGAGCACTGAGCACCCTGAGTACTGAGCACTAAACACCCAGAGCGCTGAGCACCCAGCACCCCAAGCACGGAGCACCCAGGACCCCGAGCACTGAGTACTGAGCACCCAGCACCCTGAGTACTGAGCACCGAGCTCCCCGAGCACTGAGCACCCTGAGTACTGAGCACCCAGCACCCCGATCACAGAGCACCCAGCACACTCAGCACTGAGGACCCAGCACCCCGAGCACTGAGCACCGAGCACCCTGAGTACTGAGCACCCTGAGGACTGAGCACCGATCACCCTGAACACTGAGCACCCAGCACCCTGAGTACTGAGCACCCAGCACCCTGAGTACTGAGCACCGAGCACTCCGAGCATTGAGCACCCAGCACCCTGAGCACTGAGCACCCAGCACCCTGAGTACTGAGCACCCAGCACCCTGAGTACTGAGCACCCAGCACCCTGAGTACTGAGCACCCAGCACCAAGAGTACTGAGCACCGAGCACCCTGAGTAATGAGCACCCAGCACCCCGAGTACTGAGCACCCAGCACCGTGAGTACTGAGCACCCAGCACCCTGAGTACTGAGCACCCAGCACCCTGAGCACTGAGCAAAAAGCACGCTGAGTACTGAGCACTGAGCACCCTGAGTACTGAGCACCGAGCACCCTGAGTACTGAGCACCCAGCACCCTGAGCACTGAGCAGCCAGCACCCTGAGCACTGAGCACCCAGCACCCCGAGCACTGAGCACCCAGCAACCTGAGCACTGAGCACCCAGCACCCCGAGTACTGAGCACCCAGCACCCTGAGTACTGAGCACAGAGCACCCCGAGCACTGAGCACCCAGCACCCCGAGAATGAGCACCCAGCACCCTGAGTACTGAGAACCGAGCACCCTGAGTACTGAGCACCCAGCACCCTGAGCACTGAGCACCCAGCACCCCGAGTACTGAGCAAACAGCACCCCGGGCACTGAGCACCCAGCACCCCGAGAATGAGCACCCAGCACCCTGAGTACTGAGCACCCAGCACCCTGAGTACTGAGCACCCAGCACCCCGAGCACTGAGCACCCTGAGTACTTTGCACCCAGCACCCTGAGTACTGAGCACTAAGCACACAGAGCGCTGAGCACCCAGCACCCCAAGCACGGAGCACCCAGGACCCCGAGCACTGAGTACTGAGCACCCAGCACCCTGAGTACTGAGCACCGAGCTCCCCGAGCCCTGAGCACCCTGAGTACTGAGCACACAGCACCCCGATCACAGAGCACCCAGCACCGTCAGCACTGAGCACCCAGCACCCCGAGCACTGAGCACCCAGCACCCTGAGTACTGAGCACCCTGAGGACTGAGCACCGATCACACTGAGCACTGAGCACCCAGCACCCTGAGTACTGAGCACCCTGAGTACTGAGCACCCAGCACCCTGAGTACTGAGCACTGAGCACCCCGAGTACTGAGCACCCAGCACCCCGAGCACTGAGCACGCAGCGCCCTGAGTACTGAGCACCCAGCACCCCGAGCCCTGAGCACCCAGCACCCTGAGTACTGAGCACCCTGAGTACTGAGCACCTAGCACCCCGAGCACTGAGCACCCAGCACCCTGAGCACTGAGCACCCTGCAACCTGAGTACTGAGCATCAAGCACCCTGAGCACTGATCACCCAGCACCCTGAGCACTGAGCACCCAGCACCCTGAGCACTGAGCACCCAGCACCCTGAGTACTGAGCACCCAACGTACTGAGCATCGAGCACCCCGAGCACTGAGCACCCAGCACCCTGAGTACTGAGCACCCAGCACCCCGAGCACTGAGCACCCAGCACCCTGAGTACTGAGCACCGAGCACCCTGAGTACTGAGCACCGAGCACCCCGAACACTGAGCACCCAGCACCCTGAGCACTGAGCACCCTGACGACTGAGCACCCAGCACGCTGAGTACTGAGCACCCAGCATCCTGAGTACTGAGCACCGATCACCCTGAGCACTGAGCACCCAGCAACCCGAGCACTGAGCACCCAGCACCCTGAGTACTTAGCACCCTGAGTACTGACCACCCAGCACCCCGAGCACTGAGCACCCAGGACCCTGAGTACTGAGCACCCTGAGTACTGAGCACCCAGCACCCTGAGTACTGAGCACCCTGAGTACTGAGCACCCAGCACCCTGAGCACTGAGCACCCAGCACCCTGAGTACTGAGCACCCAGCACCCTGAGCACTGAGCACCCAGCACCCTGAGTACTGAGCACCCAGCACCCTGAGAACTTAGCACCCAGCACCCTGAGCACTGAGCACTTATCACCCTGAGTACTGAGCACCGAGCACCCTGAGTACTGAGCACCCAGCACCCTGAGTACTGAGCACCCAGCACCATGAGTACTGAGCACCGAGCACCCCGAGTACTGAGCACCCAGCACCCTGA
Organism: Microtus oregoni; assembly: GCF_018167655.1. NCBI lineage: Eukaryota > Metazoa > Chordata > Mammalia > Rodentia > Cricetidae > Microtus > Microtus oregoni. The sequence goes on from NW_024543404.1 coordinate 104,287, forward strand.
GCACTGAGCACCCAGCACCCTGAGTACTGAGCACCCAGCACCCTGAGTACTGAGCACGCAGCACCCCGAGCACTGAGCACCCTGAGTACTGAGCACTAAGCACCCAGAGCGCTGAGCACCCAGCACCCCAAGCACGGAGCATCCAGGACCCCGAGCACTGAGTACTGAGCACCCAGCACCCTGAGTACTGAGCACCGAGCTCCCTGAGCACTGAGCACCCTGAGTACTGCGCACCCAGCACCCCGATCACAGAGCACCCAGCACACTCAGCACTGAGGACCCAGCACACCGAGCACTGAGCACCGAGCACCCTGAGTACTGAGCACCCTGAGGACTGAGCACCGATCACCCTGAACACTGAGCACCCAGCACCCTGAGTACTGAGCACCCAGCACCCTGAGTACTGATCACCGAGCACTCCGAGCACTGAGCACCCAGCACCCTGAGCACTGAGCACCCAGCACCCTGAGTACTGAGCACCCAGCACCCTGAGTACTGAGCACCCAGCACCCTGAGTACTGAGCACCCAGCACCAAGAGTAGTGAGCACCGAGCATCCTGAGCACTGAGCACCGAGCACCCCGAGCACTGAGCACCCAGCAGCCTGACTACTGAGCACCCAGCACCAAGAGTACTGAGCATCGAGCACCCCGAGTACTGAGCACCCAGCACCGTGAGTACTGAGCACCCAGCACCCTGAGTACTGAGCATCCAGCACCCTGAGCACTGAGCACAAAGCACGCTGAGTACTGAGCACTGAGCACCCTGAGTACTGAGCACCAAGGACCCTGAGCACTGAGCACCCAGCACGCTGAGTACTGAGCGCTGAGCACAATGAGTACTGAGCACCGAGCACCCTGAGTACTGAGCACCCAGCACCCTGAGCACTGAGCAGCCAGCACCCTGAGCAGTGAGCACCCAGCACCCCGAGCACTGAGCACCCAGCACCCTGAGCACTGAGCACCCAGCACCCCGAGTACTGAGCACCCAGCACCCTGAGTACTGAGCACCGAGCAACCCGAGCACTGAGCACCCAGCACCCCGAGCACTGAGCACCCAGCACCCCGAGAATGAGCACCCAGCACCCTGAGTACTGAGCACCCAGCACCCTGAGCACTGAGCACTCAGCACCCTGAGTACTGAGCACCCAGCACCCTGAGAACTTAGCACCCAGCACCCTGAGCACTGAGCACCCAGCACCCTGAGTACTGAGCACCGAGCACCCTGAGTACTGAGCACCCAGCACCCTGAGTACTGAGCACCCAGCACCCTGAGTACTGAGCACCGAGCACCCCGAGTACTGAGCACCCAGCACCCTGAGCACTGAGCACCCAGCACCCTGAGTACTGAGCACCCAGCACCCTGAGTACTGAGCACGCAGCACCCCGAGCACTGAGCACCCTGAGTACTGAGCACTAAACACCCAGAGCGCTGAGCACCCAGCACCCCAAGCACGGAGCACCCAGGACCACGAGCACTGAGTACTGAGCACCCAGCACCCTGAGTACTGAGCACCGAGCTCCCCGAGCACTGAGCACCGTGAGTACTGAGCACCAAGCACCCCGATCACAGAGCACACAGCACACTCAGCACTGAGGACCCAGCACCCCGAGCACTGAGCACCAAGCACCCTGAGTAATGAGCACCCTTAGGACTGAGCACCGATCACCCTGAACACTGAGCACCCAGCACCCTGAGTACTGAGCACCCAGCACCCTGAGTACTCAGCACCGAGCTCCCCGAGCACTGAACGCCCTGAGTACTGAGCACCCAGCACCCCGATCACAGAGCACCCAGCACCGTCAGCACTGAGCACCCAGCACCCCGAGCACTGAGCACCCAGCACCCTGAGTACTGAGCACCCTGAGGACTGAGCACCGATCACCCTGAGCACTGAGCACCCAACACCCTGAGTACTGAGCACCCAGCACCCTGAGTACTGAGCACCCAGCACGCTGAGTACTGAGCACCCAGCACACTGAGCACTGAGCACCCTGAGGACTGAGCACCCAGCACCCTGAGTACTGAGCACCCAGCATCCTGAGTACTGAGCACCGATCACCCTGAGCACTGAGCACCCAGCAACCCGAGCACTGAGCACCCAGCACCCTGAGTATTGAGCACACTGAGTACTGAGCACCCAGCACCCCGAGCACTGAGCACCCAGCACCCTGAGTACTGAGCACCCTGAGTACTGAGCACCCAGAACCCTGAGTACTGAGCACCCTGAGTACTGAGCACCCAGCACACTGAGCACTGAGCACCCAGCACCCTGAGTACTGAGCACCCAGCACCCTGAGTACTGTGCACCCAGCACCCTGAGTACTGAGCACCCAGCACCCTGAGTACTGAGCAGCCAGCACGCTGAGTACTGAGCACCCAGCAACCTGAGCACTGAGCACCCTGAGTACTGAGCACCCAGCACCCTGAGTACTGAGCACCCAGCACCCTGAGCACTGAGCACCCAGCAACCTGAGTACTGAGCACCCAGCACCCTGAGTACTGAGCACCCAGCACACTGAGTACTGAGCACCCAGCACCCTGAGTACTGAGCACCCAGAACCCTGAGTACTGAGCACCGAGCACCCCGAGTACTGAGCACCCAGCACCCTGAGCCCTGAGCACCCAGCACCCTGAGCACTGAGCACCCAGCACCCCAAGCACTGAGCACCCAGCACCCTGAGTACTGAGTACTGAACACCCTTAGTACTGAGCACCCAGCACCCTGAGCACCCAGCACCCTGAGTACTGAGCACCGAGCACCCCGAGCACTGAGCACCCAGCACCCCGAGCACTGAGCACCCAGCAGTGAGCACCCAGCACCCTGAGTACTGAGCACCCAGCACCCTGAGTACTGAGCACCGAGCACCCCGAGCATTGAGCACCTGGCACCCCGAGCACTGAGCACCCAGCACCCTGAGTACTGAGCACCCAGCACCCTGAGTACTGAGCACTGAGCAGTGAGCACACTGAGCACTGAGCACCCAGCATCCTGAGCACTGAGTACTGAGCACCCAGCACCCTGAGCACTGAGCACCCAGCACCCTGAGCACTGAGCACCCAGCACCCTGAGTACTGAGCACCCAGCACCCCGAGCACTGAGCACCCAGCACCCTGAGCACTGAGCTCCCAGCACCCCAAGCACTGAGCACCCAGCACCCTGAGTACTGAGTACTGAGCACCCTGAGTACTGAGCACCAAGCACCCTGAGTACTGAGCACCCAGCACTCCAAGCACTGAGCACCAAGCACCCTGAGCACTGAGCACCCAGCACCCTGAGTACTGAGCACCCAGCACCCTGAGTAATGAGCACCCAGCACCCTGAGTACTGAGCACTGAGCACCCTGAGCACTGAGCACCCAGCACCCTGAGCACTGAGCACCCTGAGGACTGAGCACCGAGCACCCTGAGTACTGAGCACCCAGCATCCTGAGTAGTGAGCACCGATCACCCTGAGCACTGAGCACCCAGCAACCCAAGCACTGAGCACCCAGCACCCTGAGTACTGAGCACCCTGAGTACTGAGCACCCAGCACCCCGAGCACTGAGCACGCAGCACCCTGAGTACTGAGCACCCAGAGTACTGAGCACCCAGCACCCTGAGTACTGAGTACCCTGAGTACTGAGCACCCAGCACCCTGAGCACTGAGCACCCAGCACCCTGAGAACTGAGCACCCAGCACCCTGAGCACTGAGCACCCAGCACCCTGAGTACTGAGCACCCAGCACCCTGAGTACTTTGCACCCAGCACCCTGAGCACTGAGCACCCAGCACCCTGAGTACTGAGCACCGAGCACCCTGAGTACTGAGCACCCAGCACCCTGAGTACTGAGCACCCAGCACCCTGAGTACTGAGCACCGAGCACCCCGAGTACTGAGCACCCAGCACCCTGAGCACTGAGCACCCAGCACCCTGAGTACTGAGCACCCAGCACCCTGAGTACTGAGCACCCAGCACCCCGAGCACTGAGCACCCTGAGTACTGAGCACCCAGCACCCTGAGTACTGAGCACTAAGCACCCAGAGCGCTGAGCTCCCAGCACCCCAAGCACGGAGCACCCAGGACCCCGAGCACTGAGTACTGAGCACCCAGCACCCTGATTACTGAGCACCGAGCTCCCCGAGCACTGAGCACCCTGAGTACTGAGCACCCAGCACCCCGATCACAGAGCACCCAGCACCCTCAGCACTGAGCACCCAGCACCCCGAGCACTGAGCACCCAGCACCCTGAGTACTGAGCACCCTGAAGACTGAGCACCGATCACCCTGAGCACTGAGCACCCAGCACCCTGAGTACTGAGCACCCAGCACCCTGAGTACTGAGCACCGAGCACCCCGAGCACTAAGCACCCAGCACCCTGAGCACTGAGCACCCAGCAACCTGAGTACTGAGCACCCAGCACCCTGAGTACTGAGCACCCAGCACCCTGAGCACTGAGCACCCAGCACCCTGAGTACTGAGCACCCTGAGTACTGAGCACCTAGCACCCCGAGCACTGAGCACCCAGCACCCTGAGCACTGAGCACCCTGCACCCTGAGTACTGAGCATCAAGCACCCTGAGCACTGAGCACACAGCACCCCGATCACAGAGCACCCAGCACCCTCAGCACTGAGCACCCAGCACCCCGAGCAATGAGCACCCAGCACCCTGAGTACTGAGCACCCAGCACCCCGAGCACTGAGCACCCAGCACCCTGAGTACTGAGCACCGAGCACCCTGAGTACTGAGCACCCAGCACCCCGAGGACTGAGCACCCAGCACCCCGAGTACTGAGCACCCAGCACTGAGTACCCAGCACCCTGAGTACTGAGCACCCAGCACCCTGAGTACTGAGCACCGAGCACCACGAGCATTGAGAACCGGGCACCCCGAGCACTGAGCACCCAGCACCCTGAGTAATGAGCACCCAGCACCCCGAGTACTGAGCACCCAGCACCTTGAGTACTGAGCACCCAGCACCCTGAGTACTGAGCACCCAGCACCCTGAGCACTGAGCACAAAGCACGCTGAGTACTGAGCACTGAGCACCCTGAGTACTGAGCACTAAGGACCATGAGCACTGAGCACCCAGCACGCTGAGTACTGAGCGCTGAGCACCCTGAGTACTGAGCACCGAGCACCCTGAGTACTGAGGACCCAGCACACCGAGCACTGAGCACCCAGCACCCTGAGCACTGAGCACCCAGCACCCCGAGTACTGAGCACCCAGCACCCTGAGTACTGAGCACCGAGCACCCCGAGCACTGAGCACCCAGCACCCCGAGAATGAGCACGCAGCACCCTGAGTACTGAGAACCGAGCACCCTGAGTACTGAGCACCCAGCACCCCGAGTACTGAGCAAACAGCACCCCGAGCACTGAGCACTCAGCACCCCGAGAATGAGCACCCAGCACCCTGAGTACTGAGCACCTAGCACCCTGAGTACTGAGCACCCAGCACCCCAAGCACTGAGCACCCTGAGTACTTTGCACCCAGCACCCTGAGTACTGAGCACTAAGCACCCAGAGCGCTGAGCACCCAGCACCCCAAGCACGGAGCACCCAGGACCCCGAGCACTGAGTACTGAGCACCCAGCACCCTGAGGACTGAGCACCGAGCTCCCCGAGCACTGAGCACCCTGAGAACTTAGCACCCAGCACCCCGAGCACTGAGCACCCAGCACCCCGAGTACTGAGCACCCAGCACCCCGAGTACTGAGCACCCAGCACGCTGAGTACTGAGCGCTGAGCACCCTGAGTACTGAGCACCGAGCACCCTGAGTACTGAGCACCCAGCACCCTGAGCACTGAGCAGCCAGCACCCTGAGCACTGAGCACCCAGCACACCGAGCACTGAGCACCCAGCACCCTGAGTACTGAGCACCCAGCACCCTGAGTACTGAGCACTCAGCACACTGAGTACTGAGCACCGAGCACCCCGAACACTGAGCACCCAGCACCCTGAGCACTGAGCACCCTGAGGACTGAGCACCCAGCACGCTGAGTACTGAGCACCCAGCATCCTGAGTACTGAGCACCGATCACCCTGAGCACTGAGCACCCAGCAATCCGAGCACTGAGCACCCAGCACCCTGAGTACTTAGCACCCTGAGTACTGACCACCCAGCACCCCGAGCACTGAGCACCCAGGACCCTGAGTACTGAGCACCCTGAGTAATGAGCACCCAGTACCCTGAGTACTGAGCACCCTGAGTACTGAGCACCCAGCACCCTGAGCACTGAGCACCCAGCACCCTGAGTACTGAGCACCCAGTACCCTGAGCACTGAGCACCCAGCACCCTGAGTACTGAGCACCCAGCACCCTGAGAACTTAGCACCCAGCACCCTGAGCACTGAGCACCCAGCAGCCTGAGTACTGAGCACCGAGCACCCTGAGTACTGAGCACCCAGCACCCTGAGTACTGAGCACCCAGCACCCTGAGTACTGAGCACCGAGCACCCCGAGTACTGAGCACCCAGCACCCTGAGCACTGAGCACCCAGCACCCTGAGTACTGAGCACCCAGCACCCTGAGTACTGAGCAAGCAGCACCCCGAGCACTGAGCACCCTGAGTACTGAGCACTAAGCACCCAGAGCGCTGAGCACCCAGCACCCCAAGCACGGAGCACCCAGGACCCCGAGCACTGAGTACTGAGCACCCAGCACCCTGAGTACTGAGCACCGAGCTCCCCGAGCACTGAGCACCCTGAGTAATGAGCACCCAGCACCCCGATCACAGAGCACCCAGCACACTCAGCACTGAGGACCCAGCACCCCGAGCACTGAGCACCGAGCACCCTGAGTACTGAGCACCCTGAGGACTGAGCACCGATCACCCTGAACACTGAGCACCCAGCACCCTGAGTACTGAGCACCCAGCACCCTGAGTACTGAGCACCGAGCACTCCGAGCACTGAGCACCCAGCACCCTGAGCACTGAGCACCCAGCACCCTGAGTACTGAGCACCAAGCACCCTGAGTACTGAGCACCCAGCACCCTGAGTACTGAGCATCCAGCACCAAGAGTACTTAGCACCGAGCATCCTGAGCACTGAGCACCGAGCACCCCGAGCACTGAGCACCCAGCAGCCTGAGTACTGAGCACCCAGCACCAAGAGTACTGAGCATCGAGCACCCCGAGCACTGAGCACCCAGCACCCTGAGTAATGAGCACCCAGCACCCCGAGTACTGAGCACCCAGCACCGTGAGTACTGAGCACCCAGCACCCTGAGTACTGAGCTCCCAGCACCCTGAGCACTGAGCACAAAGCACGCTGAGTACTGAGCACTGAGCACCCTGAGTACTGAGCACCAAGGACCCTGAGCACTGAGCACCCAGCACCCCGAGCACTGAGCACCCAGCACCCTGAGCACTGAGCACCCAGCACCCCGAGTACTGAGCACCCAGCACCCTGAGTACTGAGCACCGAGCACCCCGAGCACTGAGCACCCAGCACCCCGAGCACTGAGCACCCAGCACCCCGAGAATGAGCACCCAGCACCCTGAGTACTGAGAACCGAGCACCCTGAGTACTGAGCACCCAGCACCCTGAGCACTGAGCACCCAGCACCCCGAGTACTGAGCAAACAGCACCCCGAGCACTGAGCACCCAGCACCCCGAGAATGAGCACCCAGCACCCTGAGTACTGAGCACCCAGCACCCTGCGTACGGAGCACCCAGCACCCCGAGCACTGAGCACCCTGAGTACTTTGCACCCAGCACCCTGAGTACTGAGCACCCAGCACCCTGAGTACTGAGCACCCAGCACCCTGAGTACTGAGCACCGAGCACCCCGAGTACTGAGCACACAGCACCCTGAGCACTGAGCACCCAGCACCCCGAGCACTGAGCACGCAGCACCCTGAGTACTGAGCACCCAGCACCCCGAGCACTGAGCACCCAGCACCCTGAGCACTGAGCACCCAGCACCCTGAGCACTGAGCACCCAGCACCCTGAGTACTGAGCACCCAACGTACTGAGCATCGAGCACCCTGAGCACTGAGCACCCAGCACCCTGAGTACTGAGCACCCAGCACCCCGAGCACTGAGCACCCAGCACCCTGAGTACTGAGCACCGAGCACCCTGAGTACTGAGCACCCAGCACCCCGAGCACTGAGCATCCAGCACCCCGAGCACTGAGCACCCAGCACTGAGCACCCAGCACCCTGAGTACTGAGCACCCAGCACCCTGAGTACTGAGCACCGAGCACCCCGAGCATTGAGCACCGGGCACCCCGAGCACTGAGCACCCAGCACCCTGAGTACTGAGCACCCAGCACCCAGAGTACTGAGCACTGAGCACCCTGAGCACTGAGCACCCAGCACCCTGAGTAATGAGCACCCAGCACCCCGAATACTGAGCACCCAGCTCCGTGAGTACTGAGCAACCAGCACCCCGAGCACTGAGCACCCAGCACCCTGAGTACTGAGCACCCAGTACCCTGAGCACTGAGCACCCAGCACCCTGAGTACTGAGCACCCAGCACCCTGAGAACTTAGCACCCAGCACCCTGAGCACTGAGCACCCAGCAGCCTGAGTACTGAGCACCGAGCACCCTGAGTACTGAGCACCCAGCACCCTGAGTACTGAGCACCCAGCACCCTGAGTACTGAGCACCGAGCAGCCCGAGTACTGAGCACCCAGCACCCTGAGCACTGAGCACCCAGCACCCTGAGTACTGAGCACCCAGCACCCTGAGTACTGAGCAAGCAGCACCCCGAGCACTGAGCACCCTGAGTACTGAGCACTAAGCACCCAGAGCGCTGAGCACCCAGCACCCCAAGCACGGAGCACCCAGGACCCCGAGCACTGAGTACTGAGCACCCAGCACCCTGAGTACTGAGCACCGAGCTCCCCGAGCACCCAGCACCCTGAGTAATGAGCACCCAGCACCCCGATCACAGAGCACCCAGCACACTCAGCACTGAGGACCCAGCACCCCGAGCACTGAGCACCGAGCACCCTGAGTACTGAGCACCCTGAGGACTGAGCACCGATCACCCTGAACACTGAGCACCCAGCACCCTGAGTACTGAGCACCCAGCACCCTGAGTACTGAGCACCGAGCACTCCGAGCACTGAGCACCCAGCACACTGAGCACTGAGCACCCAGCACCCTGAGTACTGAGCACCAAGCACCCTGAGTACTGAGCACCCAGCACCCTGAGTACTGAGCATCCAGCACCAAGAGTACTTAGCACCGAGCATCCTGAGCACTGAGCACCGAGCACCCCGAGCACTGAGCACCCAGCAGCCTGAGTACTGAGCACCCAGCACCAAGAGTACTGAGCATCGAGCACCCCGAGCACTGAGCACCCAGCACCCTGAGTAATGAGCACCCAGCACCCCGAGTACTGAGCACCCAGCACCGTGAGTACTGAGCACCCAGCACCCTGAGTACTGAGCTCCCAGCACCCTGAGCACTGAGCACAAAGCACGCTGAGTACTGAGCACTGAGCACCCTGAGTACTGAGCACCAAGGACCCTGAGCACTGAGCACCCAGCACCCCGAGCACTGAGCACCCAGCACCCTGAGCACTGAGCACCCAGCACCCCGAGTACTGAGCACCCAGCACCCTGAGTACTGAGCACCGAGCACCCCGAGCACTGAGCACCCAGCACCCCGAGCACTGAGCACCCAGCACCCCGAGAATGAGCACCCAGCACCCTGAGTACTGAGAACCGAGCACCCTGAGTACTGAGCACCCAGCACCCTGAGCACTGAGCACCCAGCACCCCGAGTACTGAGCAAACAGCACCCCGAGCACTGAGCACCCAGCACCCCGAGAATGAGCACCCAGCACCCTGAGTACTGAGCACCCAGCACCCTGAGTACGGAGCACCCAGCACCCCGAGCACTGAGCACCCTGAGTACTTTGCACCCAGCACCCTGAGTACTGAGCACCCAGCACCCTGAGTACTGAGCACCCAGCACCCTGAGTACTGAGCACCGAGCACCCCGAGTACTGAGCACACAGCACCCTGAGCACTGAGCACCCAGCACCCCGAGCACTGAGCACGCAGCACCCTGAGTACTGAGCACCCAGCACCCCGAGCACTGAGCACCCAGCACCCTGAGCACTGAGCACCCAGCACCCTGAGCACTGAGCACCCAGCACCCTGAGTACTGAGCACCCAACGTACTGAGCATCGAGCACCCCGAGCACTGAGCACCCAGCACCCTGAGTACTGAGCACCCAGCACCCCGAGCACTGAGCACCCAGCACCCTGAGTACTGAGCACCGAGCACCCTGAGTACTGAGCACCCAGCACCCCGAGCACTGAGCATCCAGCACCCCGAGCACTGAGCACCCAGCACTGAGCACCCAGCACCCTGAGTACTGAGCACCCAGCACCCTGAGTACTGAGCACCGAGCACCCCGAGCATTGAGCACCGGGCACCCCGAGCACTGAGCACCCAGCACCCTGAGTACTGAGCACCCAGCACCCAGAGTACTGAGCACTGAGCACCCTGAGCACTGAGCACCCAGCACCCTGAGTAATGAGCACCCAGCACCCCGAATACTGAGCACCCAGCTCCGTGAGTACTGAGCAACCAGCACCCCGAGACCTGAGCACCCAGCACCCTGAGTAATGAGCACCCAGCACCCTGAGTACTGAGCACTGAGCACACTGAGCACTGAGCACCCAGCACCCTGAGTACTGAGCACCCAGCACCCTGAGCACTGAGCACCCAGCACCCCAAGCACTGAGCACCCAGCACCCTGAGTACTGAGTACTGAGCACCCTGAGTACTGAGCACCCAGCACTCTGAGCACTGAGCACCCAGCACCCTGAGTAATGAGCACCGAGCACCCTGAGCACTGAGCACCCAGCACCCTGAGTACTGAGCACCCAGCACCAAGAGTACTGAGCACCGAGCCCCCCGAGCACTGAGCACCGAGCACCCTGAGTAATGAGCACCCAGCACCCCGAGCACTGAGCACCCAGCACCAAGTGTACTGAGCACTGAGCACCCTGAGTACTGAGCACTAAGCACCCTGAGCGCTGAGCAACCAGCACCCCAAGCATGGAGCACCCAGGCCCCCTAGCACTGAGTACTGAGCACCCAGCACCCTGAGTACTGAGCACCGAGCTCCCCGAGCACTGAGCACCCTGAGTACTGAGTACCCAGCAGCCCGATCACAGAGCACCCAGCACACTCAGCACTGAGCACCCAGCACCCCGAGCACTGAGCACCCAGCACCCTGAGTACTGAGCACCCTGAGGACTGTGCACCGATCACCCTGAGCACTGAGCACCCAGCACCCTGAGTACTGAGCACCCAGCACCCTGAGTACTGAGCACCGAGCACTCCGAGCACTGAGCACCCAGCACCCTGAGCACTGAGCACCCAGCACCCTGAGTACTGAGCACCGAGCACCCTGAGTACTGAGCACCCAGCACCCTGAGTACTGAGCACCCAGCAGCAAGAGTACTGAGCACCGAGCATCCTGAGCACTGAGCACCGAGCACCCCGAGCACTGAGCACCCAGCACCCTGAGTAATGAGCAACCAGCACCCTGAGTACTGAGCACCCAGCACCGTGAGTACTGAGCACCCAGCATCCTGAGTACTGAGCACCGAGCACCCCGAGCACTGAGCACCCAGCACCCCGAGAATGAGCACGCAGCACCCTGAGTATTGAGAACCGAGCACCCTGAGTACTGAGCACCCAGCACCCCGAGTACTGAGCAATCAGCACCCTGAGCACTGAGCACTCAGCACCCCGAGAATGAGCACCCAGCACCCTGAGTACTGAGCACCTAGCACCCTGAGTACTGAGCACCCAGCACCCCGAGCACTGAGCACCCTGAGAACTTTTCACCCAGCACCCTGAGTACTGAGCACTAAGCACCCAGAGCGCTGAGCACCCAGCACCCCAAGCACGGAGCACCCAGGACCCCGAGCACTGAGTACTGAGCACCCAGCACCCTGAGTACTGAGCACCGAGCTCCCCGAGCACTGAGCACCCTGAGTACTTAGCACCAAGCACACCGAGCACTGAGCACCCAGCACTCCGAGTACTGAGCACCCAGCACCCCGAGCACTGAGCACCCAGCACCCTGAGCACTGAGCACCCAGCACCCCAAGCACTGAGCACCCAGCACCCTGAGTACTGAGTACTGAGCACCCTGAGTACTGAGCACCCAGCACCCTGAGCACTGAGCACCCAGCACCCTGAGTACTGAGCACTGAGCACCCTGAGTACTGAGCACCCAGCACCCTGAGTATTGAGCACCCAGCAGCAAGAGTACTGAGCACCGAGCATCCTGAGCACTGAGCACCCAGCACCCCGAGTACTGAGCAAACAGCACCCCGAGCACTGAGCACCCAGCACCCCGAGAATGAGCACCCAGCACCCTGAGTACTGAGCACCCAGCACCCTGAGTACGGAGCACCCAGCACCCCGAGCACTGAGCACCCTGAGTACTTTGCACCCAGCACCCTGAGTACTGAGCACCCAGCACCCTGAGTACTGAGCACCCAGCACCCTGAGTACTGAGCACCGAGCACCCCGAGTACTGAGCACACAGCACCCTGAGCACTGAGCAACCAGCACCCCGAGCACTGAGCACGCAGCACCCTGAGTACTGAGCACCCAGCACCCCGAGCACTGAGCACCCAGCACCCTGAGCACTGAGCACCCAGCACCCTGAGCACTGAGCACCCAGCACCCTGAGTACTGAGCACCCAACGTACTGAGCATCGAGCACCCCGAGCACTGAGCACCCAGCACCCTGAGTACTGAGCACCCAGCACCCCGAGCACTGAGCACCCAGCACCCTGAGTACTGAGCACCGAGCACCCTGAGTACTGAGCACCCAGCACCCCGAGCACTGAGCATCCAGCACCCCGAGCACTGAGCACCCAGCACTGAGCACCCAGCACCCTGAGTACTGAGCACCCAGCACCCTGAGTACTGAGCACCGAGCACCCCGAGCATTGAGCACCGGGCACCCCGAGCACTGAGCACCCAGCACCCTGAGTACTGAGCACCCAGCACCCAGAGTAATGAGCACTGAGCACCCTGAGCACTGAGCACCCAGCACCCTGAGTAATGAGCACCCAGCACCCCGAATACTGAGCACCCAGCTCCGTGAGTACTGAGCAACCAGCACCCCGAGCACTGAGCACCCAGCACCCTGAGTACTGAGCACCCAGCACCCTGAGTACTGAGCACCGAGCACCACGAGCATTGAGAACCGGGCACCCCGAGCACTGAGCACCCAGCACCCTGAGTAATGAGCACCCAGCACCCCGAGTACTGAGCACCCAGCACCTTGAGTACTGAGCACCCAGCACCCTGAGTACTGAGCACCCAGCACCCTGAGCACTGAGCACAAAGCACGCTGAGTACTGAGCACTGAGCACCCTGAGTACTGAGCACCAAGGACCATGAGCACTGAGCACCCAGCACGCTGAGTACTGAGCGCTGAGCACCCTGAGTACTGAGCACCGAGCACCCTGAGTACTGAGGACCCAGCACACCGAGCACTGAGCACCCAGCACCCTGAGCACTGAGCACCCAGCACCCCGAGTACTGAGCACCCAGCACCCTGAGTACTGAGCACCGAGCACCCCGAGCACTGAGCACCCAGCACCCCGAGAATGAGCACGCAGCACCCTGAGTACTGAGAACCGAGCACCCTGAGTACTGAGCACCCAGCACCCCGAGTACTGAGCAAACAGCACCCCGAGCACTGAGCACTCAGCACCCCGAGAATGAGCACCCAGCACCCTGAGTACTGAGCACCTAGCACCCTGAGTACTGAGCACCCAGCACCCCAAGCACTGAGCACCCTGAGTACTTTGCACCCAGCACCCTGAGTACTGAGCACTAAGCACCCAGAGCGCTGAGCACCCAGCACCCCAAGCACGGAGCACCCAGGACCCCGAGCACTGAGTACTGAGCACCCAGCACCCTGAGGACTGAGCACCGAGCTCCCCGAGCACTGAGCACCCTGAGAACTTAGCACCCAGCACCCCGAGCACTGAGCACCCAGCACCCCGAGTACTGAGCACCCAGCACCCCGAGTACTGAGCACCCAGCACGCTGAGTACTGAGCGCTGAGCACCCTGAGTACTGAGCACCGAGCACCCTGAGTACTGAGCACCCAGCACCCTGAGCACTGAGCAGCCAGCACCCTGAGCACTGAGCACCCAGCACACCGAGCACTGAGCACCCAGCACCCTGAGTACTGAGCACCCAGCACCCTGAGTACTGAGCACTCAGCACACTGAGTACTGAGCACCGAGCACCCCGAACACTGAGCACCCAGCACCCTGAGTACTGAGCACTAAGCACCCAGAGCGCTGAGCACCCAGCACCCCAAGCACGGAGCACCCAGGACCCCGAGCACTGAGTACTGAGCACCCAGCACCCTGAGTACTGAGCACCGAGCTCCCCGAGCACTGAGCACCCTGAGTAATGAGCACCCAGCACCCCGATCACAGAGCACCCAGCACACTCAGCACTGAGGACCCAGCACCCCGAGCACTGAGCACCGAGCACCCTGAGTACTGAGCACCCTGAGGACTGAGCACCGATCACCCTGAACACTGAGCACCCAGCACCCTGAGTACTGAGCACCCAGCACCCTGAGTACTGAGCACCGAGCACTCCGAGCACTGAGCACCCAGCACCCTGAGCACTGAGCACCCAGCACCCTGAGTACTGAGCACCAAGCACCCTGAGTACTGAGCACCCAGCACCCTGAGTACTGAGCATCCAGCACCAAGAGTACTTAGCACCGAGCATCCTGAGCACTGAGCACCGAGCACCCCGAGCACTGAGCACCCAGCAGCCTGAGTACTGAGCACCCAGCACCAAGAGTACTGAGCATCGAGCACCCCGAGCACTGAGCACCCAGCACCCTGAGTAATGAGCACCCAGCACCCCGAGTACTGAGCACCCAGCACCGTGAGTACTGAGCACCCAGCACCCTGAGTACTGAGCTCCCAGCACCCTGAGCACTGAGCACAAAGCACGCTGAGTACTGAGCACTGAGCACCCTGAGTACTGAGCACCAAGGACCCTGAGCACTGAGCACCCAGCACCCCGAGCACTGAGCACCCAGCACCCTGAGCACTGAGCACCCAGCACCCCGAGTACTGAGCACCCAGCACCCTGAGTACTGAGCACCGAGCACCCCGAGCACTGAGCACCCAGCACCCCGAGCACTGAGCACCCAGCACCCCGAGAATGAGCACCCAGCACCCTGAGTACTGAGAACCGAGCACCCTGAGTACTGAGCACCCAGCACCCTGAGCACTGAGCACCCAGCACCCCGAGTACTGAGCAAACAGCACCCCGAGCACTGAGCACCCAGCACCCCGAGAATGAGCACCCAGCACCCTGAGTACTGAGCACCCAGCACCCTGCGTACGGAGCACCCAGCACCCCGAGCACTGAGCACCCTGAGTACTTTGCACCCAGCACCCTGAGTACTGAGCACCCAGCACCCTGAGTACTGAGCACCCAGCACCCTGAGTACTGAGCACCGAGCACCCCGAGTACTGAGCACACAGCACCCTGAGCACTGAGCACCCAGCACCCCGAGCACTGAGCACGCAGCACCCTGAGTACTGAGCACCCAGCACCCCGAGCACTGAGCACCCAGCACCCTGAGCACTGAGCACCCAGCACCCTGAGCACTGAGCACCCAGCACCCTGAGTACTGAGCACCCAACGTACTGAGCATCGAGCACCCCGAGCACTGAGCACCCAGCACCCTGAGTACTGAGCACCCAGCACCCCGAGCACTGAGCACCCAGCACCCTGAGTACTGAGCACCGAGCACCCTGAGTACTGAGCACCCAGCACCCCGAGCACTGAGCATCCAGCACCCCGAGCACTGAGCACCCAGCACTGAGCACCCAGCACCCTGAGTACTGAGCACCCAGCACCCTGAGTACTGAGCACCGAGCACCCCGAGCATTGAGCACCGGGCACCCCGAGCACTGAGCACCCAGCACCCTGAGTACTGAGCACCCAGCACCCAGAGTACTGAGCACTGAGCACCCTGAGCACTGAGCACCCAGCACCCTGAGTAATGAGCACCCAGCACCCCGAATACTGAGCACCCAGCTCCGTGAGTACTGAGCAACCAGCACCCCGAGCACTGAGCACCCAGCACCCTGAGTACTGAGCACCCAGTACCCTGAGCACTGAGCACCCAGCACCCTGAGTACTGAGCACCCAGCACCCTGAGAACTTAGCACCCAGCACCCTGAGCACTGAGCACCCAGCAGCCTGAGTACTGAGCACCGAGCACCCTGAGTACTGAGCACCCAGCACCCTGAGTACTGAGCACCCAGCACCCTGAGTACTGAGCACCGAGCACCCCGAGTACTGAGCACCCAGCACCCTGAGCACTGAGCACCCAGCACCCTGAGTACTGAGCACCCAGCACCCTGAGTACTGAGCAAGCAGCACCCCGAGCACTGAGCACCCTGAGTACTGAGCACTAAGCACCCAGAGCGCTGAGCACCCAGCACCCCAAGCACGGGGCACCCAGGACCCCGAGCACTGAGTACTGAGCACCCAGCACCCTGAGTACTGAGCACCGAGCTCCCCGAGCACCCAGCACCCTGAGTAATGAGCACCCAGCACCCCGATCACAGAGCACCCAGCACACTCAGCACTGAGGACCCAGCACCCCGAGCACTGAGCACCGAGCACCCTGAGTACTGAGCACCCTGAGGACTGAGCACCGATCACCCTGAACACTGAGCACCCAGCACCCTGAGTACTGAGCACCCAGCACCCTGAGTACTGAGCACCGAGCACTCCGAGCACTGAGCACCCAGCACACTGAGCACTGAGCACCCAGCACCCTGAGTACTGAGCACCAAGCACCCTGAGCACTGAGCACCCAGCACCCTGAGTACTGAGCACCCAACGTACTGAGCATCGAGCACCCCGAGCACTGAGCACCCAGCACCCTGAGTACTGAGCACCCAGCACCCCGAGCACTGAGCACCCAGCACCCTGAGTACTGAGCACCGAGCACCCTGAGTACTGAGCACCCAGCACCCCGAGCACTGAGCATCCAGCACCCCGAGCACTGAGCACCCAGCACTGAGCACCCAGCACCCTGAGTACTGAGCACCCAGCACCCTGAGTACTGAGCACCGAGCACCCCGAGCATTGAGCACCGGGCACCCCGAGCACTGAGCACCCAGCACCCTGAGTACTGAGCACCCAGCACCCAGAGTACTGAGCACTGAGCACCCTGAGCACTGAGCACCCAGCACCCTGAGTAATGAGCACCCAGCACCCCGAATACTGAGCACCCAGCTCCGTGAGTACTGAGCAACCAGCACCCCGAGAACTGAGCACCCAGCACCCTGAGTAATGAGCACCCAGCACCCTGAGTACTGAGCACTGAGCACACTGAGCACTGAGCACCCAGCACCCTGAGTACTGAGCACCCAGCACCCTGAGCACTGAGCACCCAGCACCCCAAGCACTGAGCACCCAGCACCCTGAGTACTGAGTACTGAGCACCCTGAGTACTGAGCACCCAGCACTCTGAGCACTGAGCACCCAGCACCCTGAGTAATGAGCACCGAGCACCCTGAGCACTGAGCACCCAGCACCCTGAGTACTGAGCACCCAGCACCAAGAGTACTGAGCACCGAGCCCCCCGAGCACTGAGCACCGAGCACCCTGAGTAATGAGCACCCAGCACCCCGAGCACTGAGCACCCAGCACCAAGTGTACTGAGCACTGAGCACCCTGAGTACTGAGCACTAAGCACCCTGAGCGCTGAGCAACCAGCACCCCAAGCATGGAGCACCCAGGCCCCCTAGCACTGAGTACTGAGCACCCAGCACCCTGAGTACTGAGCACCGAGCTCCCCGAGCACTGAGCACCCTGAGTACTGAGTACCCAGCAGCCCGATCACAGAGCACCCAGCACACTCAGCACTGAGCACCCAGCACCCCGAGCACTGAGCACCCAGCACCCTGAGTACTGAGCACCCTGAGGACTGTGCACCGATCACCCTGAGCACTGAGCACCCAGCACCCTGAGTACTGAGCACCCAGCACCCTGAGTACTGAGCACCGAGCACTCCGAGCACTGAGCACCCAGCACCCTGAGCACTGAGCACCCAGCACCCTGAGTACTGAGCACCGAGCACCCTGAGTACTGAGCACCCAGCACCCTGAGTACTGAGCACCCAGCAGCAAGAGTACTGAGCACCGAGCATCCTGAGCACTGAGCACCGAGCACCCCGAGCACTGAGCACCCAGCACCCTGAGTAATGAGCACCCAGCACCCTGAGTACTGAGCACCCAGCACCGTGAGTACTGAGCACCCAGCATCCTGAGTACTGAGCACCGAGCACCCCGAGCACTGAGCACCCAGCACCCCGAGAATGAGCACGCAGCACCCTGAGTATTGAGAACCGAGCACCCTGAGTACTGAGCACCCAGCACCCCGAGTACTGAGCAATCAGCACCCTGAGCACTGAGCACTCAGCACCCCGAGAATGAGCACCCAGCACCCTGAGTACTGAGCACCTAGCACCCTGAGTACTGAGCACCCAGCACCCCGAGCACTGAGCACCCTGAGAACTTTTCACCCAGCACCCTGAGTACTGAGCACTAAGCACCCAGAGCGCTGAGCACCCAGCACCCCAAGCACGGAGCACCCAGGACCCCGAGCACTGAGTACTGAGCACCCAGCACCCTGAGTACTGAGCACCGAGCTCCCCGAGCACTGAGCACCCTGAGTACTTAGCACCAAGCACACCGAGCACTGAGCACCCAGCACTCCGAGTACTGAGCACCCAGCACCCCGAGCACTGAGCACCCAGCACCCTGAGCACTGAGCACCCAGCACCCCAAGCACTGAGCACCCAGCACCCTGAGTACTGAGTACTGAGCACCCTGAGTACTGAGCACCCAGCACCCTGAGCACTGAGCACCCAGCACCCTGAGTACTGAGCACTGAGCACCCTGAGTACTGAGCACCCAGCACCCTGAGTATTGAGCACCCAGCAGCAAGAGTACTGAGCACCGAGCATCCTGAGCACTGAGCACCCAGCACCCCGAGTACTGAGCAAACAGCACCCCGAGCACTGAGCACCCAGCACCCCGAGAATGAGCACCCAGCACCCTGAGTACTGAGCACCCAGCACCCTGAGTACGGAGCACCCAGCACCCCGAGCACTGAGCACCCTGAGTACTTTGCACCCAGCACCCTGAGTACTGAGCACCCAGCACCCTGAGTACTGAGCACCCAGCACCCTGAGTACTGAGCACCGAGCACCCCGAGTACTGAGCACACAGCACCCTGAGCACTGAGCAACCAGCACCCCGAGCACTGAGCACGCAGCACCCTGAGTACTGAGCACCCAGCACCCCGAGCACTGAGCACCCAGCACCCTGAGCACTGAGCACCCAGCACCCTGAGCACTGAGCACCCAGCACCCTGAGTACTGAGCACCCAACGTACTGAGCATCGAGCACCCCGAGCACTGAGCACCCAGCACCCTGAGTACTGAGCACCCAGCACCCCGAGCACTGAGCACCCAGCACCCTGAGTACTGAGCACCGAGCACCCTGAGTACTGAGCACCCAGCACCCCGAGCACTGAGCATCCAGCACCCCGAGCACTGAGCACCCAGCACTGAGCACCCAGCACCCTGAGTACTGAGCACCCAGCACCCTGAGTACTGAGCACCGAGCACCCCGAGCATTGAGCACCGGGCACCCCGAGCACTGAGCACCCAGCACCCTGAGTACTGAGCACCCAGCACCCAGAGTAATGAGCACTGAGCACCCTGAGCACTGAGCACCCAGCACCCTGAGTAATGAGCACCCAGCACCCCGAATACTGAGCACCCAGCTCCGTGAGTACTGAGCAACCAGCACCCCGAGCACTGAGCACCCAGCACCCTGAGTACTGAGCACCCAGCACCCTGAGTACTGAGCACCGAGCACCACGAGCATTGAGAACCGGGCACCCCGAGCACTGAGCACCCAGCACCCTGAGTAATGAGCACCCAGCACCCCGAGTACTGAGCACCCAGCACCTTGAGTACTGAGCACCCAGCACCCTGAGTACTGAGCACCCAGCACCCTGAGCACTGAGCACAAAGCACGCTGAGTACTGAGCACTGAGCACCCTGAGTACTGAGCACCAAGGACCATGAGCACTGAGCACCCAGCACGCTGAGTACTGAGCGCTGAGCACCCTGAGTACTGAGCACCGAGCACCCTGAGTACTGAGGACCCAGCACACCGAGCACTGAGCACCCAGCACCCTGAGCACTGAGCACCCAGCACCCCGAGTACTGAGCACCCAGCACCCTGAGTACTGAGCACCGAGCACCCCGAGCACTGAGCACCCAGCACCCCGAGAATGAGCACGCAGCACCCTGAGTACTGAGAACCGAGCACCCTGAGTACTGAGCACCCAGCACCCCGAGTACTGAGCAAACAGCACCCCGAGCACTGAGCACTCAGCACCCCGAGAATGAGCACCCAGCACCCTGAGTACTGAGCACCTAGCACCCTGAGTACTGAGCACCCAGCACCCCAAGCACTGAGCACCCTGAGTACTTTGCACCCAGCACCCTGAGTACTGAGCACTAAGCACCCAGAGCGCTGAGCACCCAGCACCCCAAGCACGGAGCACCCAGGACCCCGAGCACTGAGTACTGAGCACCCAGCACCCTGAGGACTGAGCACCGAGCTCCCCGAGCACTGAGCACCCTGAGAACTTAGCACCCAGCACCCCGAGCACTGAGCACCCAGCACCCCGAGTACTGAGCACCCAGCACCCCGAGTACTGAGCACCCAGCACGCTGAGTACTGAGCGCTGAGCACCCTGAGTACTGAGCACCGAGCACCCTGAGTACTGAGCACCCAGCACCCTGAGCACTGAGCAGCCAGCACCCTGAGCACTGAGCACCCAGCACACCGAGCACTGAGCACCCAGCACCCTGAGTACTGAGCACCCAGCACCCTGAGTACTGAGCACTCAGCACACTGAGTACTGAGCACCGAGCACCCCGAACACTGAGCACCCAGCACCCTGAGCACTGAGCACCCTGAGGACTGAGCACCCAGCACGCTGAGTACTGAGCACCCAGCATCCTGAGTACTGAGCACCGATCACCCTGAGCACTGAGCACCCAGCAATCCGAGCACTGAGCACCCAGCACCCTGAGTACTTAGCACCCTGAGTACTGACCACCCAGCACCCCGAGCACTGAGCACCCAGGACCCTGAGTACTGAGCACCCTGAGTAATGAGCACCCAGTACCCTGAGTACTGAGCACCCTGAGTACTGAGCACCCAGCACCCTGAGCACTGAGCACCCAGCACCCTGAGTACTGAGCACCCAGTACCCTGAGCACTGAGCACCCAGCACCCTGAGTACTGAGCACCCAGCACCCTGAGAACTTAGCACCCAGCACCCTGAGCACTGAGCACCCAGCAGCCTGAGTACTGAGCACCGAGCACCCTGAGTACTGAGCACCCAGCACCCTGAGTACTGAGCACCCAGCACCCTGAGTACTGAGCACCGAGCACCCCGAGTACTGAGCACCCAGCACCCTGAGCACTGAGCACCCAGCACCCTGAGTACTGAGCACCCAGCACCCTGAGTACTGAGCAAGCAGCACCCCGAGCACTGAGCACCCTGAGTACTGAGCACTAAGCACCCAGAGCGCTGAGCACCCAGCACCCCAAGCACGGAGCACCCAGGACCCCGAGCACTGAGTACTGAGCACCCAGCACCCTGAGTACTGAGCACCGAGCTCCCCGAGCACTGAGCACCCTGAGTAATGAGCACCCAGCACCCCGATCACAGAGCACCCAGCACACTCAGCACTGAGGACCCAGCACCCCGAGCACTGAGCACCGAGCACCCTGAGTACTGAGCACCCTGAGGACTGAGCACCGATCACCCTGAACACTGAGCACCCAGCACCCTGAGTACTGAGCACCCAGCACCCTGAGTACTGAGCACCGAGCACTCCGAGCACTGAGCACCCAGCACCCTGAGCACTGAGCACCCAGCACCCTGAGTACTGAGCACCAAGCACCCTGAGTACTGAGCACCCAGCACCCTGAGTACTGAGCATCCAGCACCAAGAGTACTTAGCACCGAGCATCCTGAGCACTGAGCACCGAGCACCCCGAGCACTGAGCACCCAGCAGCCTGAGTACTGAGCACCCAGCACCAAGAGTACTGAGCATCGAGCACCCCGAGCACTGAGCACCCAGCACCCTGAGTAATGAGCACCCAGCACCCCGAGTACTGAGCACCCAGCACCGTGAGTACTGAGCACCCAGCACCCTGAGTACTGAGCTCCCAGCACCCTGAGCACTGAGCACAAAGCACGCTGAGTACTGAGCACTGAGCACCCTGAGTACTGAGCACCAAGGACCCTGAGCACTGAGCACCCAGCACCCCGAGCACTGAGCACCCAGCACCCTGAGCACTGAGCACCCAGCACCCCGAGTACTGAGCACCCAGCACCCTGAGTACTGAGCACCGAGCACCCCGAGCACTGAGCACCCAGCACCCCGAGCACTGAGCACCCAGCACCCCGAGAATGAGCACCCAGCACCCTGAGTACTGAGAACCGAGCACCCTGAGTACTGAGCACCCAGCACCCTGAGCACTGAGCACCCAGCACCCCGAGTACTGAGCAAACAGCACCCCGAGCACTGAGCACCCAGCACCCCGAGAATGAGCACCCAGCACCCTGAGTACTGAGCACCCAGCACCCTGCGTACGGAGCACCCAGCACCCCGAGCACTGAGCACCCTGAGTACTTTGCACCCAGCACCCTGAGTACTGAGCACCCAGCACCCTGAGTACTGAGCACCCAGCACCCTGAGTACTGAGCACCGAGCACCCCGAGTACTGAGCACACAGCACCCTGAGCACTGAGCACCCAGCACCCCGAGCACTGAGCACGCAGCACCCTGAGTACTGAGCACCCAGCACCCCGAGCACTGAGCACCCAGCACCCTGAGCACTGAGCACCCAGCACCCTGAGCACTGAGCACCCAGCACCCTGAGTACTGAGCACCCAACGTACTGAGCATCGAGCACCCCGAGCACTGAGCACCCAGCACCCTGAGTACTGAGCACCCAGCACCCCGAGCACTGAGCACCCAGCACCCTGAGTACTGAGCACCGAGCACCCTGAGTACTGAGCACCCAGCACCCCGAGCACTGAGCATCCAGCACCCCGAGCACTGAGCACCCAGCACTGAGCACCCAGCACCCTGAGTACTGAGCACCCAGCACCCTGAGTACTGAGCACCGAGCACCCCGAGCATTGAGCACCGGGCACCCCGAGCACTGAGCACCCAGCACCCTGAGTACTGAGCACCCAGCACCCAGAGTACTGAGCACTGAGCACCCTGAGCACTGAGCACCCAGCACCCTGAGTAATGAGCACCCAGCACCCCGAATACTGAGCACCCAGCTCCGTGAGTACTGAGCAACCAGCACCCCGAGCACTGAGCACCCAGCACCCTGAGTACTGAGCACCCAGTACCCTGAGCACTGAGCACCCAGCACCCTGAGTACTGAGCACCCAGCACCCTGAGAACTTAGCACCCAGCACCCTGAGCACTGAGCACCCAGCAGCCTGAGTACTGAGCACCGAGCACCCTGAGTACTGAGCACCCAGCACCCTGAGTACTGAGCACCCAGCACCCTGAGTACTGAGCACCGAGCACCCCGAGTACTGAGCACCCAGCACCCTGAGCACTGAGCACCCAGCACCCTGAGTACTGAGCACCCAGCACCCTGAGTACTGAGCAAGCAGCACCCCGAGCACTGAGCACCCTGAGTACTGAGCACTAAGCACCCAGAGCGCTGAGCACCCAGCACCCCAAGCACGGAGCACCCAGGACCCCGAGCACTGAGTACTGAGCACCCAGCACCCTGAGTACTGAGCACCGAGCTCCCCGAGCACCCAGCACCCTGAGTAATGAGCACCCAGCACCCCGATCACAGAGCACCCAGCACACTCAGCACTGAGGACCCAGCACCCCGAGCACTGAGCACCGAGCACCCTGAGTACTGAGCACCCTGAGGACTGAGCACCGATCACCCTGAACACTGAGCACCCAGCACCCTGAGTACTGAGCACCCAGCACCCTGAGTACTGAGCACCGAGCACTCCGAGCACTGAGCACCCAGCACACTGAGCACTGAGCACCCAGCACCCTGAGTACTGAGCACCAAGCACCCTGAGTACTGAGCACCCAGCACCCTGAGTACTGAGCATCCAGCACCAAGAGTACTTAGCACCGAGCATCCTGAGCACTGAGCACCGAGCACCCCGAGCACTGAGCACCCAGCAGCCTGAGTACTGAGCACCCAGCACCAAGAGTACTGAGCATCGAGCACCCCGAGCACTGAGCACCCAGCACCCTGAGTAATGAGCACCCAGCACCCCGAGTACTGAGCACCCAGCACCGTGAGTACTGAGCACCCAGCACCCTGAGTACTGAGCTCCCAGCACCCTGAGCACTGAGCACAAAGCACGCTGAGTACTGAGCACTGAGCACCCTGAGTACTGAGCACCAAGGACCCTGAGCACTGAGCACCCAGCACCCCGAGCACTGAGCACCCAGCACCCTGAGCACTGAGCACCCAGCACCCCGAGTACTGAGCACCCAGCACCCTGAGTACTGAGCACCGAGCACCCCGAGCACTGAGCACCCAGCACCCCGAGCACTGAGCACCCAGCACCCCGAGAATGAGCACCCAGCACCCTGAGTACTGAGAACCGAGCACCCTGAGTACTGAGCACCCAGCACCCTGAGCACTGAGCACCCAGCACCCCGAGTACTGAGCAAACAGCACCCCGAGCACTGAGCACCCAGCACCCCGAGAATGAGCACCCAGCACCCTGAGTACTGAGCACCCAGCACCCTGAGTACGGAGCACCCAGCACCCCGAGCACTGAGCACCCTGAGTACTTTGCACCCAGCACCCTGAGTACTGAGCACCCAGCACCCTGAGTACTGAGCACCCAGCACCCTGAGTACTGAGCACCGAGCACCCCGAGTACTGAGCACACAGCACCCTGAGCACTGAGCACCCAGCACCCCGAGCACTGAGCACGCAGCACCCTGAGTACTGAGCACCCAGCACCCCGAGCACTGAGCACCCAGCACCCTGACAACTGAGCACCCAGCACCCTGAGCACTGAGCACCCAGCACCCTGAGTACTGAGCACCCAACGTACTGAGCATCGAGCACCCCGAGCACTGAGCACCCAGCACCCTGAGTACTGAGCACCCAGCACCCCGAGCACTGAGCACCCAGCACCCTGAGTACTGAGCACCGAGCACCCTGAGTACTGAGCACCCAGCACCCCGAGCACTGAGCATCCAGCACCCCGAGCACTGAGCACCCAGCACTGAGCACCCAGCACCCTGAGTACTGAGCACCCAGCACCCTGAGTACTGAGCACCGAGCACCCCGAGCATTGAGCACCGGGCACCCCGAGCACTGAGCACCCAGCACCCTGAGTACTGAGCACCCAGCACCCAGAGTACTGAGCACTGAGCACCCTGAGCACTGAGCACCCAGCACCCTGAGTAATGAGCACCCAGCACCCCGAATACTGAGCACCCAGCTCCGTGAGTACTGAGCAACCAGCACCCCGAGAACTGAGCACCCAGCACCCTGAGTAATGAGCACCCAGCACCCTGAGTACTGAGCACTGAGCACACTGAGCACTGAGCACCCAGCACCCTGAGTACTGAGCACCCAGCACCCTGAGCACTGAGCACCCAGCACCCCAAGCACTGAGCACCCAGCACCCTGAGTACTGAGTACTGAGCACCCTGAGTACTGAGCACCCAGCACTCTGAGCACTGAGCACCCAGCACCCTGAGTAATGAGCACCGAGCACCCTGAGCACTGAGCACCCAGCACCCTGAGTACTGAGCACCCAGCACCAAGAGTACTGAGCACCGAGCCCCCCGAGCACTGAGCACCGAGCACCCTGAGTAATGAGCACCCAGCACCCCGAGCACTGAGCACCCAGCACCAAGAGTACTGAGCACTGAGCACCCTGAGTACTGAGCACTAAGCACCCTGAGCGCTGAGCAACCAGCACCCCAAGCATGGAGCACCCAGGCCCCCTAGCACTGAGTACTGAGCACCCAGCACCCTGAGTACTGAGCACCGAGCTCCCCGAGCACTGAGCACCCTGAGTACTGAGTACCCAGCAGCCCGATCACAGAGCACCCAGCACACTCAGCACTGAGCACCCAGCACCCCGAGCACTGAGCACCCAGCACCCTGAGTACTGAGCACCCTGAGGACTGTGCACCGATCACCCTGAGCACTGAGCACCCAGCACCCTGAGTACTGAGCACCCAGCACCCTGAGTACTGAGCACCGAGCACTCCGAGCACTGAGCACCCAGCACCCTGAGCACTGAGCACCCAGCACCCTGAGTACTGAGCACCGAGCACCCTGAGTACTGAGCACCCAGCACCCTGAGTACTGAGCACCCAGCAGCAAGAGTACTGAGCACCGAGCATCCTGAGCACTGAGCACCGAGCACCCCGAGCACTGAGCACCCAGCACCCTGAGTAATGAGCACCCAGCACCCTGAGTACTGAGCACCCAGCACCGTGAGTACTGAGCACCCAGCATCCTGAGTACTGAGCACCGAGCACCCCGAGCACTGAGCACCCAGCACCCCGAGAATGAGCACGCAGCACCCTGAGTATTGAGAACCGAGCACCCTGAGTACTGAGCACCCAGCACCCCGAGTACTGAGCAATCAGCACCCTGAGCACTGAGCACTCAGCACCCCGAGAATGAGCACCCAGCACCCTGAGTACTGAGCACCTAGCACCCTGAGTACTGAGCACCCAGCACCCCGAGCACTGAGCACCCTGAGAACTTTTCACCCAGCACCCTGAGTACTGAGCACTAAGCACCCAGAGCGCTGAGCACCCAGCACCCCAAGCACGGAGCACCCAGGACCCCGAGCACTGAGTACTGAGCACCCAGCACCCTGAGTACTGAGCACCGAGCTCCCCGAGCACTGAGCACCCTGAGTAATGAGCACCCAGCACCCCGATCACAGAGCACCCAGCACACTCAGCACTGAGGACCCAGCACCCCGAGCACTGAGCACCGAGCACCCTGAGTACTGAGCACCCTGAGGACTGAGCACCGATCACCCTGAACACTGAGCACCCATCACCCTGAGTACTGAGCACCCAGCACCCTGAGTACTGAGCACAGAGCACTCCGAGCACTGAGCACCCAGCACCCTGAGCACTGAGCACCCAGCACCCTGAGTACTGAGCACCAAGCACCCTGAGTACTGAGCACCCAGCACCCTGAGTACTGAGCATCCAGCACCAAGAGTACTTAGCACCGAGCATCCTGAGCACTGAGCACCGAGCACCCCGAGCACTGAGCACCCAGCAGCCTGAGTACTGAGCACCCAGCACCAAGAGTACTGAGCATCGAGCACCCCGAGCACTGAGCACCCAGCACCCTGAGTAATGAGCACCCAGCACCCCGAGTACTGAGCACCCAGCACCGTGAGTACTGAGCACCCAGCACCCTGAGTACTGAGCTCCCAGCACCCTGAGCACTGAGCACAAAGCACGCTGAGTACTGAGCACTGAGCACCCTGAGTACTGAGCACCAAGGACCCTGAGCACTGAGCACCCAGCACCCCGAGCACTGAGCACCCAGCACCCTGAGCACTGAGCACCCAGCACCCCGAGTACTGAGCACCCAGCACCCTGAGTACTGAGCACCGAGCACCCCGAGCACTGAGCACCCAGCACCCCGAGCACTGAGCACCCAGCACCCCGAGAATGAGCACCCAGCACCCTGAGTACTGAGAACCGAGCACCCTGAGTACTGAGCACCCAGCACCCTGAGCACTGAGCACCCAGCACCCCGAGTACTGAGCAAACAGCACCCCGAGCACTGAGCACCCAGCACCCCGAGAATGAGCACCCAGCACCCTGAGTACTGAGCACCCAGCACCCTGCGTACGGAGCACCCAGCACCCCGAGCACTGAGCACCCTGAGTACTTTGCACCCAGCACCCTGAGTACTGAGCACCCAGCACCCTGAGTACTGAGCACCCAGCACCCTGAGTACTGAGCACCGAGCACCCCGAGTACTGAGCACACAGCACCCTGAGCACTGAGCACCCAGCACCCCGAGCACTGAGCACGCAGCACCCTGAGTACTGAGCACCCAGCACCCCGAGCACTGAGCACCCAGCACCCTGAGCACTGAGCACCCAGCACCCTGAGCACTGAGCACCCAGCACCCTGAGTACTGAGCACCCAACGTACTGAGCATCGAGCACCCCGAGCACTGAGCACCCAGCACCCTGAGTACTGAGCACCCAGCACCCCGAGCACTGAGCACCCAGCACCCTGAGTACTGAGCACCGAGCACCCTGAGTACTGAGCACCCAGCACCCCGAGCACTGAGCATCCAGCACCCCGAGCACTGAGCACCCAGCACTGAGCACCCAGCACCCTGAGTACTGAGCACCCAGCACCCTGAGTACTGAGCACCGAGCACCCCGAGCATTGAGCACCAGGCACCCCGAGCACTGAGCACCCAGCACCCTGAGTACTGAGCACCCAGCACCCAGAGTACTGAGCACTGAGCACCCTGAGCACTGAGCACCCAGCACCCTGAGTAATGAGCACCCAGCACCCCGAATACTGAGCACCCAGCTCCGTGAGTACTGAGCAACCAGCACCCCGAGAACTGAGCACCCAGCACCCTGAGTAATGAGCACCCAGCACCCTGAGTACTGAGCACTGAGCACACTGAGCACTGAGCACCCAGCACCCTGAGTACTGAGCACCCAGCACCCTGAGCACTGAGCACCCAGCACCCCAAGCACTGAGCACCCAGCACCCTGAGTACTGAGTACTGAGCACCCTGAGTACTGAGCACCCAGCACTCTGAGCACTGAGCACCCAGCACCCTGAGTAATGAGCACCGAGCACCCTGAGCACTGAGCACCCAGCACCCTGAGTACTGAGCACCCAGCACCAAGAGTACTGAGCACCGAGCCCCCCGAGCACTGAGCACCGAGCACCCTGAGTAATGAGCACCCAGCACCCCGAGCACTGAGCACCCAGCACCAAGAGTACTGAGCACTGAGCACCCTGAGTACTGAGCACTAAGCACCCTGAGCGCTGAGCAACCAGCACCCCAAGCATGGAGCACCCAGGCCCCCTAGCACTGAGTACTGAGCACCCAGCACCCTGAGTACTGAGCACCGAGCTCCCCGAGCACTGAGCACCCTGAGTACTGAGTACCCAGCAGCCCGATCACAGAGCACCCAGCACACTCAGCACTGAGCACCCAGCACCCCGAGCACTGAGCACCCAGCACCCTGAGTACTGAGCACCCTGAGGACTGTGCACCGATCACCCTGAGCACTGAGCACCCAGCACCCTGAGTACTGAGCACCCAGCACCCTGAGTACTGAGCACCGAGCACTCCGAGCACTGAGCACCCAGCACCCTGAGCACTGAGCACCCAGCACCCTGAGTACTGAGCACCGAGCACCCTGAGTACTGAGCACCCAGCACCCTGAGTACTGAGCACCCAGCAGCAAGAGTACTGAGCACCGAGCATCCTGAGCACTGAGCACCGAGCACCCCGAGCACTGAGCACCCAGCACCCTGAGTAATGAGCACCCAGCACCCTGAGTACTGAGCACCCAGCACCGTGAGTACTGAGCACCCAGCATCCTGAGTACTGAGCACCGAGCACCCCGAGCACTGAGCACCCAGCACCCCGAGAATGAGCACGCAGCACCCTGAGTATTGAGAACCGAGCACCCTGAGTACTGAGCACCCAGCACCCCGAGTACTGAGCAATCAGCACCCTGAGCACTGAGCACTCAGCACCCCGAGAATGAGCACCCAGCACCCCGAGCACTGAGCACCCAGCACCCTGAGCACTGAGCACCCAGCACCCCAAGCACTGAGCACCCAGCACCCCGAGCACTGAGCACCCTGAGAACTTTTCACCCAGCACCCTGAGTACTGAGCACTAAGCACCCAGAGCGCTGAGCACCCAGCACCCCAAGCACGGAGCACCCAGGACCCCGAGCACTGAGTACTGAGCACCCAGCACCCTGAGTACTGAGCACCGAGCTCCCCGAGCACTGAGCACCCTGAGTACTTAGCACCAAGCACACCGAGCACTGAGCACCCAGCACTCCGAGTACTGAGCACCCAGCACCCCGAGCACTGAGCACCCAGCACCCTGAGCACTGAGCACCCAGCACCCCAAGCACTGAGCACCCAGCACCCTGAGTACTGAGTACTGAGCACCCTGAGTACTGAGCACCCAGCACCCTGAGCACTGAGCACCCAGCACCCTGAGTACTGAGCACTGAGCACCCTGAGTACTGAGCACCCAGCACCCTGAGTATTGAGCACCCAGCAGCAAGAGTACTGAGCACCGAGCATCCTGAGCACTGAGCACCCAGCACCCCGAGTACTGAGCAAACAGCACCCCGAGCACTGAGCACCCAGCACCCCGAGAATGAGCACCCAGCACCCTGAGTACTGAGCACCCAGCACCCTGAGTACGGAGCACCCAGCACCCCGAGCACTGAGCACCCTGAGTACTTTGCACCCAGCACCCTGAGTACTGAGCACCCAGCACCCTGAGTACTGAGCACCCAGCACCCTGAGTACTGAGCACCGAGCACCCCGAGTACTGAGCACACAGCACCCTGAGCACTGAGCAACCAGCACCCCGAGCACTGAGCACGCAGCACCCTGAGTACTGAGCACCCAGCACCCCGAGCACTGAGCACCCAGCACCCTGAGCACTGAGCACCCAGCACCCTGAGCACTGAGCACCCAGCACCCTGAGTACTGAGCACCCAACGTACTGAGCATCGAGCACCCCGAGCACTGAGCACCCAGCACCCTGAGTACTGAGCACCCAGCACCCCGAGCACTGAGCACCCAGCACCCTGAGTACTGAGCACCGAGCACCCTGAGTACTGAGCACCCAGCACCCCGAGCACTGAGCATCCAGCACCCCGAGCACTGAGCACCCAGCACTGAGCACCCAGCACCCTGAGTACTGAGCACCCAGCACCCTGAGTACTGAGCACCGAGCACCCCGAGCATTGAGCACCGGGCACCCCGAGCACTGAGCACCCAGCACCCTGAGTACTGAGCACCCAGCACCCAGAGTAATGAGCAATGAGCACCCTGAGCACTGAGCACCCAGCACCCTGAGTAATGAGCACCCAGCACCCCGAATACTGAGCACCCAGCTCCGTGAGTACTGAGCAACCAGCACCCCGAGCACTGAGCACCCAGCACCCTGAGTAATGAGCACCCAGCACCCTGAGCACTGAGCACCCAGCACCCCAAGCACTGAGCACCCAGCACCCTGAGTACTGAGTACTGAGCACCCTGAGTACTGAGCACCCAGCACTCTGAGCACTGAGCACCTAGCACCCTGAGTAATGAGCACCGAGCACCCTGAGCACTGAGCACCCAGCACCCTGAGTAATGAGCACCCAGCACCCCGAGCACTGAGCACCCAGCACCAAGAGTACTGAGCACTGAGCACCCTGAGTACTGAGTACTAAGCACTATGAGCGCTGAGCACCCAGCACCCCAAGCATGGAGCACCCAGGACCCCGAGCACTGAGTACTGAGCACCCAGCACCCTGAGTACTGAGCACCGAGCTCCCCGAGCACTGAGCACCCTGAGTACTGAGTACCCAGCAGCCCGATCACAGAGCACCCAGCACACTCAGCACTGAGCACCCAGCACCCCGAGCACTGAGCACCCAGCACCCTGAGTACTGAGCACCCTGAGGACTGTGCACCGATCACCCTGAGCACTGAGCACCCAGCACCCTGAGCACTGAGCACCCTGAGGACTGAGCACCCAGCACCCTGAGTACTGAGCACCCAGCATCCTGAGTACTGAGCACCGATCACCCTGAGCACTGAGCACCCAGCAACCCGAGCACTGAGCACCCAGCACCCTGAGTACTGAGCACCCTGAGTACTGAGCACCCAGCAACCAGAGCACTGAGCACCCAGCACCCTGAGTACTGAGCACCCTGAGTACTGAGCACCCATCACCCTGAGCACTGAGCACCCAGCACCCTGAGTACTGAGCACCCAGCACCCTGAGCACTGAGCACCCAGCACCCTGAGTACTGAGCACCCAGCACCCTGAGTACTGAACACCCAGCACCCTGTGTACTGAGCACTGAGCAACCCGAGTACTGAGCACCCAGCACCCTGAGCACTGAGCACCCAGCACCCTGAGTACTGAGCACCCAGAACCCTGAGTACTGAGCACCCAGCACCCCGAGCACTGAGCACCCTGAGTACTGAGCACTAAGCACCCTGAGCGCTGAGCACCCAGCACCCCAAGCACGGAGCATCCAGGACCCCGAGCACTGAGTACTGAGCACCCAGCACCCCGAGCACTGAGCACCCAGCACCCTGAGTACTGAGCACACTGAGGACTGAGCACCGATCACCCTGAGCACTGAGCACCCAGCACCCTGAGTACTGATCACCCAGCACCCTGAGTACTGAGCACCGAGCACTCCGAGCACTGAGCACCCAGAACCCTGAGCACTGAGCACCCAGTACCCTGAGTACTGAGCACCCAGCACCCGGAGCACTGAGCACCCAGCACCCTGAGTACTGAGCACCCAGCACCCTGAGTACTGAGCACCCAGCACCCTGAGTACTGAGCACCAAGCACCCTGAGTACTGAGCACCCAGCACCCTGAGTACTGAGCACCGAGCACCCCGAGTACTGAGCACCCAGCACCCCGAGCACTGAGCACCCAGCACCACGAGCACTGAGCACCCTGAGTACGTTGCACCCAGCACATTGAGTACTGAGCACTAAGCACCCAGAGCGCTGAGCACCCAGCACCCCAAGCACGGAGCACCCAGGACACCGAGGACTGAGTACTGAGCACCCAGCACCCTGAGTACTGAGCACCGAGCTCCCCGAGCACTGAGCACCCTGAGTACTTAGCACCCAGCACCCCGAGCACTGAGCACCCAGCACCCCGAGTACTGAGCACCCAGCACCCCGAGCACTGAGCACCCAGCACCCTGAGCACTGAGCACCCAGCACCCCAAGCACTGAGCACCCAGCACCCTGAGTACTGAGTACTGAGCACCCTGAGTACTGAGCACCCAGCACCCTGAGCACTGAGCACCCAGCACCCTGAGTACTGAGCACTGAGCACCCTGAGTACTGAGCACCCAGCACCCTGAGTATTGAGCACCCAGCACCCTGAGCACTGAGCACCCAGCACCCTGAGTACTGAGCTCCGAGCACCCCGAGCACTGAGCACCCAGCATCCTGAGTACTGAGCACCCAGCACCAAGAGTACTGAGCACCGAGCACCCCGAGCACTGAGCACCCAGCACCCTGAGTAATGAGCACCCAGCACCCTGAGTACTGAGCACCCAGCACCGTGAGTACTGAGCACCCAGCACCCTGAGTACTGAGCACCCAGCACCCTGAGCAGTGAGCACAAAGCACGCTGAGTACTGAGCACTGAGCACCCTGTGTACTGAGCACCAAGGACCCTGAGCACTGAGCACCCAGCACGCTGAGTACTGAGCGCTGAGCACCCTGAGTACTGAGCACCGAGCACCCTGAGTACTGAGCACCCAGCACCCTGGCACTGAGCAGCCAGCACCCTGAGCACTGAGCACCCAGCACCCCGAGCACTGAGCACACAGCACCCTGAGTACTGAGCACCCAGCACCCTGAGTACTGAGCACTCAGCACCCTGAGTACTGAGCACCGAGCACCCCGAACACTGAGCACCCAGCACCCTGAGCACTGAGCACCCTGAGGACTGAGCACCCAGCACGCTGAGTACTGAGCACCCAGCATCCTGAGTACTGAGCACCGATCACCCTGAGCACTGAGCACCCAGCAACCCGAGCACTGAGCACCCAGCACCCTGAGTACTTAGCACCCTGAGTACTGACCACCCAGCACCCCGAGCACTGAGCACCCAGGACCCTGAGTACTGAGCACCCTGAGTACTGAGCACCCAGCACCCTGAGTACTGAGCACCCTGAGTACTGAGTACCCAGCACCCTGAGCACTGAGCACCCAGCACCCTGAGTACTGAGCACCCAGCACCCTGAGCACTGAGCACCCAGCACCCTGAGTACTGAGCACCCAGCACCCTGAGAACTTAGCACCCAGCACCCTGAGCACTGAGCACCCAGCACCCTGAGTACTGAGCACCGAGCACCCTGAGTACTGAGCACCCAGCACCCTGAGTACTGAGCACCCAGCACCCTGAGTACTGAGCACCCAGCACCCTGAGCACTGAGCACCCAGCACCCTGAGTACTGAGCACCCAGCACCCTGAGCACTGAGCACCCAGCACCCTGAGTACTGAGCACCCAGCACCGTGAGTACTGAGCACGCAGCACCCTGAGCACTGAGCACCCTGAGTACTGAGCACTAAGCACCCAGAGCGCTGAGCACCCAGCACCCCAAGCACGGAGCACCCAGGACCCCGAGCACTGAGTACTGAGCACCCAGCACCCTGAGTACTGAGCACCGAGCTCCCTGAGCACTGAGCACCCTGAGTACTGAGCACCCAGCACCCCGATCACAGAGCACCCAGCACACTCAGCACTGAGGACCCAGCACCCCGAGCACTGAGCACCGAGCACCCTGAGTACTGAGCACCCTGAGGACTAAGCACCGATCACCCTGAACACTGAGCACCCAGCACCCTGAGTACTGAGCACCCAGCACCCTGAGTACTGAGCACCGAGCACTCCGAGCACTGAGCACCCAGCACCCTGAGCACTGAGCACCCAGCACCCTGAGTACTGAGCACCCAGCACCCTGAGTACTGAGCACCCAGCACCAAGAGTACTGAGCACCGAGCATCCTGAGCACTGAGCACCGAGCACCCCGAGCACTGAGCACCCAGCAGCCTGAGTACTGAGCACCCAGCACCAAGAGTACTGAGCATCGAGCACCCCGAGCACTGAGCACCCAGCACCCTGAGTAATGAGCACCCAGCACCCCGAGTACTGAGCACCCAGCACCGTGAGTACTGAGCACACAGCACCCTGAGTACTGAGCACCCAGCACCCTGAGCACTGAGCACAAAGCACGCTGAGTACTGAGCACTGAGCACCCTGAGTACTGAGCACCAAGGACCCTGAGCATTGAGCACCCAGCACGCTGAGTACTGAGCGCTGAGCACCCTGAGTACTGAGCACCGAGCACCCTGAGTACTGAGCACCCAGCACCCTGAGCACTGAGCAGCCAGCACCCTGAGCACTGAGCACCCAGCACCCCGAGCACTGAGCACCCAGCACTCTGAGCACTGAGCACCCAGCACCCCGAGTACTGAGCACCCAGCACCCTGAGTACTGAGCACCGAGCAACCCGAGCACTGAGCACCCAGCACCCCGAGCACTGAGCACCCAGCACCCCGAGAATGAGCACCCAGCACCCTGAGTACTGAGCACCCAGCACCCTGAGCACTGAGCACCCAGCACCCTGAGTACTGAGCACCCAGCACCCTGAGAACTTAGCACCCAGCACCCTGAGCACTGAGCACCCAGCACCCTGAGTACTGAGCACCGAGCACCCTGAGTACTGAGCACCCAGCACCCTGAGTACTGAGCACCCAGCACCCTGAGTACTGAGCACCGAGCACCCCGAGTACTGAGCACCCAGCACCCTGAGCACTGAGCACCCAGCACCCTGAGTACTGAGCACCCAGCACCCTGAGTACTGAGCACGCAGCACCCCGAGCACTGAGCACCCTGAGTACTGAGCACTAAACACCCAGAGCGCTGAGCACCCAGCACCCCAAGCACGGAGCACCCAGGACCCCGAGCACTGAGTACTGAGCACCCAGCACCCTGAGTACTGAGCACCGAGCTCCCCGAGCACTGAGCACCCTGAGTACTGAGCACCCAGCACCCCGATCACAGAGCACCCAGAACACTCAGCACTGAGGACCCAGCACCCCGAGCACTGAGCACCGAGCACCCTGAGTACTGAGCACCCTGAGGACTGAGCACCGATCACCCTGAACACTGAGCACCCAGCACCCTGAGTACTGAGCACCCAGCACCCTGAGTACTGAGCACCGAGCACTCCGAGCATTGAGCACCCAGCACCCTGAGCACTGAGCACCCAGCACCCTGAGTACTGAGCACCCAGCACCCTGAGTACTGAGCACCCAGCACCCTGAGTACTGAGCACCCAGCACCAAGAGTACTGAGCACCGAGCACCCTGAGTAATGAGCACCCAGCACCCCGAGTACTGAGCACCCAGCACCGTGAGTTCTGAGCACCCAGCACCCTGAGTACTGAGCACCCAGCACCCTGAGCACTGAGCAAAAAGCACGCTGAGTACTGAGCACTGAGCACCCTGAGTACTGAGCACCAAGGACCCTGAGCACTGAGCACCCAGCACGCTGAGTACTGAGCGCTGAGCACCCTGAGTACTGACCACCGAGCACCCTGAGTACTGAGCACCCAGCACCCTGAGCACTGAGCAGCCAGCACCCTGAGCACTGAGCACCCAGCACCCCGAGCTCTGAGCACCCAGCACCCTGAGCACTGAGCACCCAGCACCCCGAGTACTGAGCACCCAGCACCCTGAGTACTGAGCACAGAGCACCCCGAGCACTGAGCACCCAGCACCATGAGCACTGAGCACCCAGCACCCCGAGAATGAGCACCCAGCACCCTGAGTACTGAGAACCGAGCACCCTGAGTACTGAGCACCCAGCACCCTGAGCACTGAGCACCCAGCACCCTGAGTACTGAGCAAACAGCACCCCGAGCACTGAGCACCCAGCACCCCGAGAATGAGCACCCAGCACCCTGAGTACTGAGCACCCAGCACCCTGAGTACTGAGCACCCAGCACCCCGAGCACTGAGCACCCTGAGTACTTTGCACCCAGCACCCTGAGTACTGAGCACTAAGCACACAGAGCGCTGAGCACCCAGCACCCCAAGCACGGAGCACCCAGGACCCCGAGCACTGAGTACTGAGCACCCAGCACCCTGAGTACTGAGCACCGAGCTCCCCGAGCCCTGAGCACCCTGAGTACTGAGCACCCAGCACCCCGATCACAGAGCACCCAGCACCCTCAGCACTGAGCACCCAGCACCCCGAGCACTGAGCACCCAGCACCCTGAGTACTGAGCACCCTGAGGACTGAGCACCGATCACACTGAGCACTGAGCACCCAGCACCCTGAGTACTGAGCACCCAGCACCCTGAGTACTGAGCACTGAGCACCCCGAATACTGAGCACCCAGCACCCTGAGCACTGAGCACCCAGCACCCCGAGCACTGAGCACGCAGCGCCCTGAGTACTGAGCACCCAGCACCCCGAGCCCTGAGCACCCAGCACCCTGAGTACTGAGCACCCTGAGTACTGAGCACCTAGCACCCCGAGCACTGAGCACCCAGCACCCTGAGCACTGATCACCCAGCAGCCTGAGCACTGAGCACCCAGCATCCTGAGTACTGAGCACCCAACGTACTGAGCATCGAGCACCCCGAGCACTGAGCACCCAGCACCCTGTGTACTGAGCACCCAGCACCCCGAGCACTGAGCACCCAGCACCCTGAGTACTGAGCACCGAGCACCCTGAGTACTGAGCACCCAGCACCCCGAGCACTGAGCATCCAGCACCCCGAGCACTGAGCACCCAGCACTGAGCACCCAGCACCCTGACTACTGAGCACCCAGCACCCTGAGTACTGAGCACTGAGCACCCTGAGCACTGAGCACCCAGCACCCTGAGTAAT
Organism: Microtus oregoni; assembly: GCF_018167655.1. Taxonomy (NCBI): domain Eukaryota; kingdom Metazoa; phylum Chordata; class Mammalia; order Rodentia; family Cricetidae; genus Microtus; species Microtus oregoni. Next base: position 142,140 of record NW_024543404.1, read on the forward strand.
GAGCACCCAGCACCCCGAGTACTGAGCACCCAGCACCGTGAGTACTGAGCAACCAGCACCCCGAGCACTGAGCACCCAGCACCCCGAGTACTGAGCACCCAGCACCCTGAGTACTGAGCACCGAGCAACCCGAGCACTGAGCACCCAGCACCCCGAGCACTGAGCACCCAGCACCCCGAGAATGAGCACCCAGCACCCTGAGTACTGAGCACCCAGCACCCTGAGCACTGAGCACCCAGCACCCTGAGTACTGAGCACCCAGCACCCTGAGAACTTAGCACCCAGCACCCTGAGCACTGAGCACCCAGCACCCTGAGTACTGAGCACCGAGCACCCTGAGTACTGAGCACCCAGCACCCTGAGTACTGAGCACCCAGCACCCTGAGTACTGAGCACCGAGCACCCCGAGTACTGAGCACCCAGCACCCTGAGCACTGAGCACCCAGCACCCTGAGTACTGAGCACCCGGCACCCTGAGTACTGAGCACGCAGCACCCCGAGCACTGAGCACCCTGAGTACTGAGCACTAAACACCCAGAGCGCTGAGCACCCAGCACCCCAAGCACGGAGCACCCAGGACCCCGAGCACTGAGTACTGAGCACCCAGCACCCTGAGTACTGAGCACCGAGCTCCCCGAGCACTGAGCACCCTGAGTACTGAGCACCCAGCACCCCGATCACAGAGCACCCAGCACACTCAGCACTGAGGACCCAGCACCCCGAGCACTGAGCACCGAGCACCCTGAGTACTGAGCACCCTGAGGACTGAGCACCGATCACCCTGAACACTGAGCACCCAGCACCCTGAGTACTGAGCACCCAGCACCCTGAGTACTGAGCACCGAGCACTCCGAGCATTGAGCACCCAGCACCCTGAGCACTGAGCACCCAGCACCCTGAGTACTGAGCACCCAGCACCCTGAGTACTGAGCACCCAGCACCCTGAGTACTGAGCACCCAGCACCCTGAGTACTGAGCACCCAGCATCCTGAGTACTGAGCACCCAGCACCCTGAGTACTGAGCACCCAGCACCCTGAGTACTGAGCACCCAGCACCCTGAGCACTGAACACCCAGCACCCTGAGCACTGAGCACCCAGCACCAAGAGTACTGAGCACCGAGCACCCCGAGCACTGAGCACACAGCACCCTGAGTAACGAGCACCCAGCACCCCGAGTACTGAGCACCCAGCACCGTGACTACTGAGCACCCAGCACCCTGAGTACTGAGCACCCAGCACCCTGAGCACTGAGCACAAAGCACGCTGAGAACTGAGCACTGAGCACCCTGAGTACTGAGCACCAAGGACCCTGAGCACTGAGCACCCAGCACGCTGAGTACTGAGCGCTGAGCACCCTGAGTACTGAGCACCGAGCACCCTGAGTACTGAGCACCCCGCACCCTGAGCACTGAGCAGCCAGCACCCTGAGCACTGAGCACCCAGCACCCCGAGCACTGAGCACCCAGCACCCTGAGTACTGAGCACCCATCACCCTGAGTACTGAGCACTCAGCACCCTGAGTACTGAACACCGAGCACCCCGAGCACTGAGCACCCAGCACCCTGAGCACTGAGCACCCTGAGGACTGAGCACCCAGCACCCTGAGCACTGAGCACCCAGCAACCCGAGCACTGAGCACCCAGCACCCTGAGTACTGAGCACCCTGAGTAATGAGCACCCAGCACCCCGAGCACTGAGCACCCAGCACGCTGAGTACTGAGCACCCTGAGTACTGAGCACCCATCACCCTGAGAACTGAGCACCCAGCACCGTGAGTACTGAGCACCCAGCACCCTGAGCACTGAGCACCCAGCAACCTGAGTACTGAGCACCCAGCACCCTGAGTACTGAGCACCCAGCACCATGTGTACTGAGCACCGAGCACCCCGAGTACTGAGCACCCAGCACCCTGAGCACTGAGCACCCAGCACCCTGAGTACTGAGCACCCAGAACCCTGAGTACTGAGCACCCAGCACCCCGAGCACTGAGCACCCTGAGTACTGAGCACTAAGCACCCTGAGCGCTGAGCACCCAGCACCCCAAGCACGGAGCACCCAGGACCCCGAGCACTGAGTACTGAGCACCCAGCACCCTGAGTACTGAGCACCGAGCTCCCCGAGCACTGAGCACCCTGAGTACTGAGCACCCAGCACCCCGATCACAGAGCACACAGCACCCTCAGCACTGAGCACCCAGCACCCCGAGCACTGAGCACCCAGCACCCTGAGTACTGAGCACACTGAGGACTGAGCACCGATCACCCTGAGCACTGAGCACCCAGCACCCTGAGTACTGAGCACCCAGCACCCTGAGTACTGAGCACCGAGCACTCCGAGCACTGAGCACCCAGCACACTGAGCACTGAGCACCCAGCACCCTGAGTACTGAGCACCCAGCACCCTGAGCACTGAGCACCCAGCACCCTGAGTACTGAGCACCCAGCACCCTGAGCACTGAGCACCCAGCACCCTGAGTACTGAGCACCCAGCACCCCGAGCACTGAGCACCCAGCACCCCGAGCACTGAGCACCCTGAGTACTTTGCACCCAGCACCCTGAGTACTGAGCACTAAGCACCCAGAGCGCTGAGCACCCAGCACCCCAAGCACGGAGCACCCAGGACCCCGAGCACTGAGTACTGAGCACCCAGCACCCTGAGTACTGAGCACCGAGCTCCCCGAGCACTGAGCACCCTGAGTACTTAGCACCCAGCACCCCGAGCACTGAGCACCCAGCACCCCGAGTACTGAGCACCCAGCACCCCGAGCACTGAGCACCCAGCACCCTGAGCACTGAGCACCCAGCACCCCAAGCACTGAGCACCCAGCACCCCGAGCACTGAGCACCCAGCACCCCGAGTACTGAGCACCCAGCACCCCGAGCACTGAGCACCCAGCACCCTGAGCACTGAGCACCCAGCACCCCAAGCACTGAGCACCCAGCACGCTGAGTACTGAGTACTGAGCACCCTGAGTACTGAGCACCCAGCACCCTGAGCACTGAGCACCCAGCACCCTGAGTACTGAGCACCGAGCACCCTGAGTACTGAGCACACAGCACCCTGAGTACTGAGCACCCAGCAGCAAGAGTACTGAGCACCGAGCATCCTGAGCACTGAGCACCGAGCACCCCGAGCACTGAGCACCCAGCATCCTGAGTACTGAGCACCCAGCCCCAAGAGTACTGAGCACCGAGCACCCCGAGCACTGAGCACCCAGCACCCTGAGTAATGAGCACCCAGCACCCCGAGTACTGAGCACCCAGCACCGTGAGTACTGAGCACACAGCACCCTGAGTACTGAGCACCCAGCACCCTGAGCACTGAGCACAAAGCACGCTGAGTACTGAGCACTGAGCACCCTGAGTACTGAGCACCAAGGACCCTGAGCATTGAGCACCCAGCACGCTGAGTACTGAGCGCTGAGCACCCTGAGTACTGAGCACCGAGCACCCTGAGTACTGAGCACCCAGCACCCTGAGCACTGAGCAGCCAGCACCCTGAGCACTGAGCACCCAGCACCCCGAGCACTGAGCACCCAGCACTCTGAGCACTGAGCACCCAGCACCCCGAGTACTGAGCACCCAGCACCCTGAGTACTGAGCACCGAGCAACCCGAGCACTGAGCACCCAGCACCCCGAGCACTGAGCACCCAGCACCCCGAGAATGAGCACCCAGCACCCTGAGTACTGAGCACCCAGCACCCTGAGCACTGAGCACCCAGCACCCTGAGTACTGAGCACCCAGCACCCTGAGAACTTAGCACCCAGCACCCTGAGCACTGAGCACCCAGCACCCTGAGTACTGAGCACCGAGCACCCTGAGTACTGAGCACCCAGCACCCTGAGTACTGAGCACCCAGCACCCTGAGTACTGAGCACCGAGCACCCCGAGTACTGAGCACCCAGCACCCTGAGCACTGAGCACCGAGCACCCTGAGTACTGAGCACCCAGCACCCTGAGTACTGAGCACGCAGCACCCCGAGCACTGAGCACCCTGAGTACTGAGCACTAAACACCCAGAGCGCTGAGCACCCAGCACCCCAAGCACGGAGCACCCAGGACCCCGAGCACTGTGTACTGAGCACCCAGCACCCTGAGTACTGAGCACCGAGCTCCCCGAGCACTGAGCACCCTGAGTACTGAGCACCCAGCACCCCGATCACAGAGCACCCAGAACACTCAGCACTGAGGACCCAGCACCCCGAGCACTGAGCACCGAGCACCCTGAGTACTGAGCACCCTGAGGACTGAGCACCGATCACCCTGAACACTGAGCACCCAGCACCCTGAGTACTGAGCACCCAGCACCCTGAGTACTGAGCACCGAGCACTCCGAGCATTGAGCACCCAGCACCCTGAGCACTGAGCACCCAGCACCCTGAGTACTGAGCACCCAGCACCCTGAGTACTGAGCACCCAGCACCCTGAGTACTGAGCACCCAGCACCAAGAGTACTGAGCACCGAGCACCCTGAGTAATGAGCACCCAGCACCCCGAGTACTGAGCACCCAGCACCGTGAGTTCTGAGCACCCAGCACCCTGAGTACTGAGCACCCAGCACCCTGAGCACTGAGCAAAAAGCACGCTGAGTACTGAGCACTGAGCACCCTGAGTACTGAGCACCAAGGACCCTGAGCACTGAGCACCGAGCACGCTGAGTACTGAGCGCTGAGCACCCTGAGTACTGAGCACCGAGCACCCTGAGTACTGAGCACCCAGCACCCTGAGCACTGAGCAGCCAGCACCCTGAGCACTGAGCACCCAGCACCCCGAGCACTGAGCACCCAGCACCCTGAGCACTGAGCACCCAGCACCCCGAGTACTGAGCACCCAGCACCCTGAGTACTGAGCACAGAGCACCCCGAGCACTGAGCACCCAGCACCATGAGCACTGAGCACCCAGCACCCCGAGAATGAGCACCCATCACCCTGAGTACTGAGAACCGAGCACCCTGAGTACTGAGCACCCAGCACCCTGAGCACTGAGCACCCAGCACCCTGAGTACTGAGCAAACAGCACCCCGAGCACTGAGCACCCAGCACCCCGAGAATGAGCACCCAGCACCCTGAGTACTGAGCACCCAGCACCCTGAGTACTGAGCACCCAGCACCCCGAGCACTGAGCACCCTGAGTACTTTGCACCCAGCACCCTGAGTACTGAGCACTAAGCACACAGAGCGCTGAGCACCCAGCACCCCAAGCACGGAGCACCCAGGACCCCGAGCACTGAGTACTGAGCACCCAGCACCCTGAGTACTGAGCACCGAGCTCCCCGAGCCCTGAGCACCCTGAGTACTGAGCACCCAGCACCCCGATCACAGAGCACCCAGCACCCTCAGCACTGAGCACCCAGCACCCCGAGCACTGAGCACCCAGCACCCTGAGTACTGAGCACCCTGAGGACTGAGCACCGATCACACTGAGCACTGAGCACCCAGCACCCTGAGTACTGAGCACCCAGCACCCTGAGTACTGAGCACTGAGCACCCAGAATACTGAGCACCCAGCACCCTGAGCACTGAGCACCCAGCACCCCGAGCACTGAGCACGCAGCGCCCTGAGTACTGAGCACCCAGCACCCCGAGCCCTGAGCACCCAGCACCCTGAGTACTGAGCACCCTGAGTACTGAGCACCTAGCACCCCGAGCACTGAGCACCCAGCACCCTGAGCACTGATCACCCAGCAGCCTGAGCACTGAGCACCCAGCACCCTGAGTACTGAGCACCCAACGTACTGAGCATCGAGCACCCCGAGCACTGAGCACCCAGCACCCTGTGTACTGAGCACCCAGCACCCCGAGCACTGAGCACCCAGCACCCTGAGTACTGAGCACCGAGCACCCTGAGTACTGAGCACCCAGCACCCCGAGCACTGAGCATCCAGCACCCCGAGCACTGAGCACCCATCACTGAGCACCCAGCACCCTGACTACTGAGCACCCAGCACCCTGAGTACTGAGCACTGAGCACCCTGAGCACTGAGCACCCAGCACCCTGAGTAATGAGCACCCAGCACCCCGAGTACTGAGCACCCAGCACCGTGAGTACTGAGCAACCAGCACCCCGAGCACTGAGCACCCAGCACCCCGAGTACTGAGCACCCAGCACCCTGAGTACTGAGGACCGAGCAACCCGAGCACTGAGCACCCAGCACCCCGAGCACTGAGCACCCAGCACCCCGAGAATGAGCACCCAGCACCCTGAGTACTGAGCACCCAGCACCCTGAGCACTGAGCACCCAGCACCCTGAGTACTGAGCACCCAGCACCCTGAGAACTTAGCACCCAGCACCCTGAGCACTGAGCACCCAGCACCCTGAGTACTGAGCACCGAGCACCCTGAGTACTGAGCACCCAGCACCCCGAGTACTGAGCACCCAGCACCCTGAGTACTGAGCACCGAGCACCCCGAGTACTGAGCACCCAGCACCCTGAGCACTGAGCACCCAGCACCCTGAGTACTGAGCACCCAGCACCCTGAGTACTGAGCACGCAGCACCCCGAGCACTGAGCACCCTGAGTACTGAGCACTAAACACCCAGAGCGCTGAGCACCCAGCACCCCAAGCACGGAGCACCCAGGACCCCGAGCACTGAGTACTGAGCACCCAGCACCCTGAGTACTGAGCACCGAGCTCCCCGAGCACTGAGCACCCTGAGTACTGAGCACCCAGCACCCCGATCACAGAGCACCCAGCACACTCAGCACTGAGGACCCAGCACCCCGAGCACTGAGCACCGAGCACCCTGAGTACTGAGCACCCTGAGGACTGAGCACCGATCACCCTGAACACTGAGCACCCAGCACCCTGAGTACTGAGCACCCAGCACCCTGAGTACTGAGCACCGAGCACTCCGAGCATTGAGCACCCAGCACGCTGAGCACTGAGCACCCAGCACCCTGAGTACTGAGCACCCAGCACCCTGAGTACTGAGCACCCAGCACCCTGAGTACTGAGCACCCAGCACCCTGAGTACTGAGCACCCAGCATCCTGAGTACTGAGCACCCAGCACCCTGAGTACTGAGCACCCAGCACCCTGAGTACTGAGCACCCAGCACCCTGAGCACTGAACACCCAGCACCCTGAGCACTGAGCACCCAGCACCAAGAGTACTGAGCACCGAGCACCCCGAGCACTGAGCACACAGCACCCTGAGTAACGAGCACCCAGCACCCCGAGTACTGAGCACCCAGCACCGTGACTACTGAGCACCCAGCACCCTGAGTACTGAGCACCCAGCACCCTGAGCACTGAGCACAAAGCACGCTGAGAACTGAGCACTGAGCACCCTGAGTACTGAGCACCAAGGACCCTGAGCACTGAGCACCCAGCACGCTGAGTACTGAGCGCTGAGCACCCTGAGTACTGAGCACCGAGCACCCTGAGTACTGAGCACCCCGCACCCTGAGCACTGAGCAGCCAGCACCCTGAGCACTGAGCACCCAGCACCCCGAGCACTGAGCACCCAGCACCCTGAGTACTGAGCACCCATCACCCTGAGTACTGAGCACTCAGCACCCTGAGTACTGAACACCGAGCACCCCGAGCACTGAGCACCCAGCACCCTGAGCACTGAGCACCCTGAGGACTGAGCACCCAGCACCCTGAGCACTGAGCACCCAGCAACCCGAGCACTGAGCACCCAGCACCCTGAGTACTGAGCACCCTGAGTAATGAGCACCCAGCACCCCGAGCACTGAGCACCCAGCACCCTGAGTACTGAGCACCCTGAGTACTGAGCACCCATCACCCTGAGAACTGAGCACCCAGCACCGTGAGTACTGAGCACCCAGCACCCTGAGCACTGAGCACCCAGCAACCTGAGTACTGAGCACCCAGCACCCTGAGTACTGAGCACCCAGCACCATGTGTACTGAGCACCGAGCACCCCGAGTACTGAGCACCCAGCACCCTGAGCACTGAGCACCCAGCACCCTGAGTACTGAGCACCCAGAACCCTGAGTACTGAGCACCCAGCACCCCGAGCACTGAGCACCCTGAGTACTGAGCACTAAGCACCCTGAGCGCTGAGCACCCAGCACCCCAAGCACGGAGCACCCAGGACCCCGAGCACTGAGTACTGAGCACCCAGCACCCTGAGTACTGAGCACCGAGCTCCCCGAGCACTGAGCACCCTGAGTACTGAGCACCCAGCACCCCGATCACAGAGCACACAGCACCCTCAGCACTGAGCACCCAGCACCCCGAGCACTGAGCACCCAGCACCCTGAGTACTGAGCACCCAGCACCCTGAGTACTGAGCACCGAGCACTCCGAGCACTGAGCACCCAGCACACTGAGCACTGAGCACCCAGCACCCTGAGTACTGAGCACCCAGCACCCTGAGCACTGAGCACCCAGCACCCTGAGTACTGAGCACCCAGCACCCTGAGCACTGAGCACCCAGCACCCTGAGTACTGAGCACCCAGGACCCCGAGCACTGAGCACCCAGTACCCCGAGCACTGAGCACCCTGAGTACTTTGCACCCAGCACCCTGAGTACTGAGCACTAAGCACCCAGAGCGCTGAGCACCCAGCACCCCAAGCACGGAGCACCCAGGACCCCGAGCACTGAGTACTGAGCACCCAGCACCCTGAGTACTGAGCACCGAGCTCCCCGAGCACTGAGCACCCTGAGTACTTAGCACCCAGCACCCCGAGCACTGAGCACCCAGCACCCCGAGTACTGAGCACCCAGCACCCCGAGCACTGAGCACCCAGCACCCTGAGCACTGAGCACCCAGCACCCCAAGCACTGAGCACCCAGCACCCCGAGCACTGAGCACCCAGCACCCCGAGTACTGAGCACCCAGCACCCCGAGCACTGAGCACCCAGCACCCTGAGCACTGAGCACCCAGCACCCCAAGCACTGAGCACCCAGCACGCTGAGTACTGAGTACTGAGCACCCTGAGTACTGAGCACCCAGCACCCTGAGCACTGAGCACCCAGCACCCTGAGTACTGAGCACCGAGCACCCTGAGTACTGAGCACACAGCACCCTGAGTACTGAGCACCCAGCAGCAAGAGTACTGAGCACCGAGCATCCTGAGCACTGAGCACCGAGCACCCCGAGCACTGAGCACCCAGCATCCTGAGTACTGAGCACCCAGCCCCAAGAGTACTGAGCACCGAGCACCCCGAGCACTGAGCACCCAGCACCCTGAGTACTGAGCACCCAGCACCCTGAGCACTGAGCACAAAGCACGCTGAGTACTGAGCACTGAGCACCCTGAGTACTGAACACCAAGGACCCTGAGCACTGAGCACGCAGCACGCTGAGTACTGAGCGCTGAGCACCCTGAGTACTGAGCACCGAGCACCCTGAGTACTGAGCACCCAGCACCCTGAGCACTGAGCAGCCAGCACCCTGAGCACTGAGCACCCAGCTCCCCGAGCACTGAGCACCCAGCACCCTGAGTAATGAGCACCCAGCACCATGAGTACTGAGCACTCAGCACCCTGAGTACTGAGCACCGAGCACCCCGAACTCTGAGCACCCAGCACCCTGAGCACTGAGCACCCTGAGGACTGAGCACCCAGCACGCTGAGTACTGAGCACCCAGCATCCTGAGTACTGAGCACCGATCACCCTGAGCACTGAGCACTGAGCAACCCGAGCACTGAGCACCCAGCACCCTGAGTACTTAGCACCCTGAGTACTGACCACCAAGCACCCCGAGCACTGAGCACCCAGGACCCTGAGTACTGAGCACCCTGAGTACTGAGCACAAAGCACCCTGAGTACTGAGCACCCTGAGTACTGTGCACCCAGCACCCTGAGCACTGAGCACCCAGCACCCTGAGTACTGAGCACCCAGCACCCTGAGCACTGAGCACCCAGCACCCTGAGTACTGAGCACCCAGCACACTGAGAACTTACCACCCAGCACCCTGAGCACTGAGCACCCAGCACCCTGAGTACTGAGCACCGAGCACCCTGAGTACTGAGCACCCAGCACCCTGAGTACTGAGCACCCAGCACCCTGAGTACTGAGCACCGAGCACCCCGAGTACTGAGCACCAAGCACCCTGAGCACTGAGCACCCAGCACCCTGAGTACTGAGCACCCAGCACCCTGAGTACTGAGCACGCAGCACCCCGAGCAGTTGAGCACCCTGAGTACTGAGCACCCAGCACCCTGAGTACTGAGCACCCAGCACCCTGAGTACTGAGCACCGAGCTCCCCGAGCACTGAGCACCCTGAGTACTGAGCACCCAGCACCCCGATCACAGAGCACCCAGCACACTCAGCACTGAGGACCCAGCACCCCGAGCACTGAGCACCAAGCACCCTGAGTACTGAGCACCCTGAGGACTGAGCACCGATCACCCTGAACACTGAGCACCCAGCACCCTGAGTACTGAGCACCCAGCACCCTGAGTACTGAGCACCGAGCACTCCGAGCATTGAGCACCCAGCACCCTGAGCACTGAGCACCCAGCACCCTGAGTACTGAGCACCCAGCACCCTGAGTACTGAGCACCCAGCACCCTGAGTACTGAGCACCCAGCACCAAGAGTACTGAGCACCGAGCACCCTGAGTAATGAGCACCCACCACCCCGAGTACTGAGCACCCAGCACCGTGAGTACTGAGCACCCAGCACCCTGAGTACTGAGCACCGAGCTCCCCGAGCACTGAGCACCCTGAGTACTGAGTACCCAGCACCCCGATCACAGAGCACCCAGCACACTCAGCACTGAGCACCCAGCACCTCGAGCACTGAGCACACAGCACCCTGAGTACTGAGCACCCTGAGGACTGAGCACCGATCACCCTGAGCACTGAGCACCCAGCACCCTGAGTACTGAGCACCCAGCACCCTGAGTACTGAGCACCGAGCACTCCGAGCACTGAACACCCAGCACCCTGAGCACTGAGCACCCAGCACCCTGAGTACTGAGCACCCAGCACCCTGAGTACTGAGCACCCAGCACCCTGAGTACTGAGCACCCAGCACCCTGAATACTGAGCACCCAGCATCCTGAGTACTGAGCACCCAGCACCCTGAGTACTGAGCACCCAGCACCCCGAGCACTGAACACCCAGCACCCTGAGCACTGAGCACCCAGCACCAAGAGTACTGAGCACCGAGCACCCCGAGCACTGAGCACACAGCACCCTGAGTAACGAGCACCCAGCACCCCGAGTACTGAGCACCCAGCACCGTGACTACTGAGCACCCAGCACCCTGAGTACTGAGCACCCAGCACCCTGAGCACTGTGCACAAAGCACGCTGAGAACTGAGCACTGAGCACCCTGAGTACTGAGCACCAAGGACCCTGAGCACTGAGCACCCAGCACGCTGAGTACTGAGCGCTGAGCACCCTGAGTACTGAGCACCGAGCACCCTGAGTACTGATCACCCCGCACCCTGAGCACTGAGCAGCCAGCACCCTGAGCACTGAGCACCCAGCACCCCGAGCACTGAGCACCCAGCACCCTGAGTACTGAGCACCCAGCACCCTGAGTACTGAGCACTCAGCACCCTGAGTACTGAACACCGAGCACCCCGAGCACTGAGCACCCAGCACCCTGAGCACTGAGCACCCTGAGGACTGAGCACCCAGCACCCTGAGCACTGAGCACCCAGCAACCCGAGCACTGAGCACCCAGCACCCTGAGTACTGAGCACCCTGAGTAATGAGCACCCAGCACCCCGAGCACTGAGCACCCAGCACCCTGAGTACTGAGCACCCTGAGTACTGAGCACCCATCACCCTGAGAACTGAGAACCCAGCACCGTGAGTACTGAGCACCCAGCACCCTGAGCACTGAGCACCCAGCACCCTGAGTACTGAGCACCCAGCACCCTGTGTACTGAGCACCGAGCACCCCGAGTACTGAGCACCCAGCACCCTGAGCACTGAGCACCCAGCACCCTGAGTACTGAGCACCCAGAACCCTGAGTACTGAGCACCCAGCACCCCGAGCACTGAGCACCCTGAGTACTGAGCACTAAGCACCCTGAGCGCTGAGCACCCAGCACCCCAAGCACGGAGCACCCAGGACCCCGAGCACAGAGTACTGAGCACCCAGCACCCTGAGTACTGAGCACCGAGCTCCCCGAGCACTGAGCACCCTGAGTACTGAGCACCCAGCACCCCGATCACAGAGCACACAGCACCCTCAGCACTGAGCACCCAGCACCCCGAGCACTGAGCACCCAGCACCCTGAGTACTGAGCACACTGAGGACTGAGCACCGATCACCCTGAGCACTGAGCACCCAGCACCCTGAGTACTGAGCACCCAGCACCCTGAGTACTGAGCACCGAGCACTCCGAGCACTGAGCACCCAGCACACTGAGCACTGAGCACCCAGCACCCTGAGTACTGAGCACCCAGCACCCTGAGCACTGAGCACCCAGCACCCTGAGTACTGAGCACCCAGCACCCTGAGCACTGAGCACCCAGCACCCTGAGTACTGAGCACCCAGCACCCCGAGCACTGAGCACCCAGCACCCCGAGCACTGAGCACCCTGAGTACTTTGCACCCAGCACCCTGAGTACTGAGCACTAAGCACCCAGAGCGCTGAGCACCCAGCACCCCAAGCACGGAGCACCCAGGACCCCGAGCACTGAGTACTGAGCACCCAGCACCCTGAGTACTGAGCACCGAGCTCCCCGAGCACTGAGCACCCTGAGTACTTAGCACCCAGCACCCCGAGCACTGAGCACCCAGCACCCCGAGTACTGAGCACCCAGCACCCCGAGCACTGAGCACCCAGCACCCTGAGCACTGAGCACCCAGCACCCCAAGCACTGAGCACCCAGCACCCTGAGTACTGAGCACCCAGCACCCTGAGCACTGAGCACCCAGCACCCTGAGTACTGAGCACCCAGCACCCTGAGCACTGAGCACCCAGCACCCTGAGTACTGAGCACCCAGCACCCCGAGCACTGAGCACCCAGCACCCCGAGCACTGAGCACCCTGAGTACTTTGCACCCAGCACCCTGAGTACTGAGCACTAAGCACCCAGAGCGCTGAGCACCCAGCACCCCAAGCACGGAGCACCCAGGACCCCGAGCACTGAGTACTGAGCACCCAGCACCCTGAGTACTGAGCACCGAGCTCCCCGAGCACTGAGCACCCTGAGTACTTAGCACCCAGCACCCCGAGCACTGAGCACCCAGCACCCCGAGTACTGAGCACCCAGCACCCCGAGCACTGAGCACCCAGCACCCTGAGCACTGAGCACCCAGCACCCCAAGCACTGAGCACCCAGCACCCCGAGCACTGAGCACCCAGCACCCCGAGTACTGAGCACCCAGCACCCCGAGCACTGAGCACCCAGCACCCTGAGCACTGAGCACCCAGCACCCCAAGCACTGAGCACCCAGCACGCTGAGTACTGAGTACTGAGCACCCTGAGTACTGAGCACCCAGCACCCTGAGCACTGAGCACCTAGCACCCTGAGTACTGAGCACCGAGCACCCTGAGTACTGAGCACACAGCACCCTGAGTACTGAGCACCCAGCAGCAAGAGTACTGAGCACCGAGCATCCTGAGCACTGAGCACCGAGCACCCCGAGCACTGAGCACCCAGCATCCTGAGTACTGAGCACCCAGCCCCAAGAGTACTGAGCACCGAGCACCCTGAGCACTGAGCACCCAGCACCCTGAGTAATGAGCACCCAGCACCCTGAGTACTGAGCACCCAGCACCGTGAGTACTGAGCACCCAGCACCCTGAGTACTGAGCACCCAGCACCCTGAGCACTGAGCACAAAGCACGCTGAGTACTGAGCACTGAGCACCCTGAGTACTGAACACCAAGGACCCTGAGCACTGAGCACCCAGCACGCTGAGTACTGAGCACCCTGAGGACTGAGCACCCAGCACGCTGAGTACTGAGCACCCAGCATCCTGAGTACTGAGCACCGATCACCCTGAGCACTGAGCACCGAGCAACCCGAGCACTGAGCACCCAGCACCCTGAGTACTTAGCACCCTGAGTACTGACCACCCAGCACCCCGAGCACTGAGCACCCAGGACCCTGAGTACTGAGCACCCTGAGTACTGAGCACCCAGCACCCTGAGTACTGAGCACCCTGAGTACTGAGCACCCAGCACCCTGAGCACTGAGCACCCAGCACCCTGAGTACTGAGCACCCAGCACCCTGAGCACTGAGCACCCAGCACCCTGAGTACTGAGCACCCAGCACACTGAGAACTTACCACCCAGCACCCTGAGCACTGAGCACCCAGCACCCTGAGTACTGAGCACCGAGCACCCTGAGTACTGAGCACCCAGCACCCTGAGTACTGAGCACCCAGCACCCTGAGTACTGAGCACCGAGCACCCCGAGTACTGAGCACCAAGCACCCTGAGCACTGAGCACCCAGCACCCTGAGTACTGAGCACACAGCACCCTGAGTACTGAGCACGCAGCACCCCGAGCACTGAGCACCCTGAGTACTGAGCACCCAGCATCCTGAGTACTGAGCACCCAGCACCCTGAGTACTGAGCACCGAGCTCCCCGAGCACTGAGCACCCTGAGTACTGAGCACCCAGCACCCCGATCACAGAGCACCCAGCACACTCAGCACTGAGGACCCAGCACCCCGAGCACTGAGCACCAAGCACCCTGAGTACTGAGCACCCTGAGGACTGAGCACCGATCACCCTGAACACTGAGCACCCAGCACCCTGAGTACTGAGCACCCAGCACCCTGAGTACTGAGCACCGAGCACTCCGAGCATTGAGCACCCAGCACGCTGAGCACTGAGCACCCAGCACCCTGAGTACTGAGCACCCAGCACCCTGAGTACTGAGCACCCAGCACCCTGAGTACTGAGCACCCAGCACCAAGAGTACTGAGCACCGAGCACCCTGAGTAATGAGCACCCACCACCCCGAGTACTGAGCACCCAGCACCCCGAGCACTGAGCACCCAGCACCCCGAGCACTGAGCACCCTGAGTACTTTGCACCCAGCACCCTGAGTACTGAGCACTAAGCACCCAGAGCGCTGAGCACCCAGCACCCCAAGCACGGAGCACCCAGGACCCCGAGCACTGAGTACTGAGCACCCAGCACCCTGAGTACTGAGCACCGAGCTCCCCGAGCACTGAGCACCCTGAGTACTTAGCACCCAGCACCCCGAGCACTGAGCACCCAGCACCCCGAGTACTGAGCACCCAGCACCCCGAGCACTGAGCACCCAGCACCCTGAGCACTGAGCACCCAGCACCCCAAGCACTGAGCACCCAGCACCCCGAGCACTGAGCACCCAGCACCCCGAGTACTGAGCACCCAGCACCCCGAGCACTGAGCACCCAGCACCCTGAGCACTGAGCACCCAGCACCCCAAGCACTGAGCACCCAGCACGCTGAGTACTGAGTACTGAGCACCCTGAGTACTGAGCACCCAGCACCCTGAGCACTGAGCACCTAGCACCCTGAGTACTGAGCACCGAGCACCCTGAGTACTGAGCACACAGCACCCTGAGTACTGAGCACCCAGCAGCAAGAGTACTGAGCACCGAGCATCCTGAGCACTGAGCACCGAGCACCCCGAGCACTGAGCACCCAGCATCCTGAGTACTGAGCACCCAGCCCCAAGAGTACTGAGCACCGAGCACCCTGAGCACTGAGCACCCAGCACCCTGAGTAATGAGCACCCAGCACCCTGAGTACTGAGCACCCAGCACCGTGAGTACTGAGCACCCAGCACCCTGAGTACTGAGCACCCAGCACCCTGAGCACTGAGCACAAAGCACGCTGAGTACTGAGCACTGAGCACCCTGAGTACTGAACACCAAGGACCCTGAGCACTGAGCACCCAGCACGCTGAGTACTGAGCACCCTGAGGACTGAGCACCCAGCACGCTGA
Source organism: Microtus oregoni (assembly GCF_018167655.1). Lineage (NCBI taxonomy): Eukaryota > Metazoa > Chordata > Mammalia > Rodentia > Cricetidae > Microtus > Microtus oregoni. The sequence continues at coordinate 157,992 of NW_024543404.1, forward strand.
GTACTGAGCACCCAGCATCCTGAGTACTGAGCACCGATCACCCTGAGCACTGAGCACCGAGCAACCCGAGCACTGAGCACCCAGCACCCTGAGTACTTAGCACCCTGAGTACTGACCACCCAGCACCCCGAGCACTGAGCACCCAGGACCCTGAGTACTGAGCACCCTGAGTACTGAGCACCCAGCACCCTGAGTACTGAGCACCCTGAGTACTGAGCACCCAGCACCCTGAGCACTGAGCACCCAGCACCCTGAGTACTGAGCACCCAGCACCCTGAGCACTGAGCACCCAGCACCCTGAGTACTGAGCACCCAGCACACTGAGAACTTACCACCCAGCACCCTGAGCACTGAGCACCCAGCACCCTGAGTACTGAGCACCGAGCACCCTGAGTACTGAGCACCCAGCACCCTGAGTACTGAGCACCCAGCACCCTGAGTACTGAGCACCGAGCACCCCGAGTACTGAGCACCAAGCACCCTGAGCACTGAGCACCCAGCACCCTGAGTACTGAGCACACAGCACCCTGAGTACTGAGCACGCAGCACCCCGAGCACTGAGCACCCTGAGTACTGAGCACCCAGCATCCTGAGTACTGAGCACCCAGCACCCTGAGTACTGAGCACCGAGCTCCCCGAGCACTGAGCACCCAGAGTACTGAGCACCCAGCACCCCGATCACAGAGCACCCAGCACACTCAGCACTGAGGACCCAGCACCCCGAGCACTGAGCACCAAGCACCCTGAGTACTGAGCACCCTGAGGACTGAGCACCGATCACCCTGAACACTGAGCACCCAGCACCCTGAGTACTGAGCACCCAGCACCCTGAGTACTGAGCACCGAGCACTCCGAGCATTGAGCACCCAGCACGCTGAGCACTGAGCACCCAGCACCCTGAGTACTGAGCACCCAGCACCCTGAGTACTGAGCACCCAGCACCCTGAGTACTGAGCACCCAGCACCAAGAGTACTGAGCACCGAGCACCCTGAGTAATGAGCACCCACCACCCCGAGTACTGAGCACCCAGCACCGTGAGTACTGAGCACCCAGAACCCTGAGTACTGAGCACCGAGCTCCCCAAGCACTGAGCACCCTGAGTACTGAGTACCCAGCACCCCGATCACAGAGCACCCAGCACACTCAGCACTGAGCACCCAGCACCTCGAGCACTGAGCACCCAGCACCCTGAGTACTGAGCACCCTGAGGACTGAGCACCGATCACCCTGAGCACTGAGCACCCAGCACCCTGAGTACTGAGCACCCAGCACCCTGAGTACTGAGCACCGAGCACTCCGAGCACTGAACACCCAGCACCCTGAGCACTGAGCACCCAGCACCCTGAGTACTGAGCACCCAGCACCCTGAGTACTGAGCACCCAGCACCCTGAGTACTGAGCACCCAGCACCCTGAGTACTGAGCACCCAGCATCCTGAGTACTGAGCACCCAGCACCCTGAGTACTGAGCACCCAGCACCCTGAGTACTGAGCACCCAGCACCCCGAGCACTGAACACCCAGCACCCTGAGCACTGAGCACCCAGCACCAAGAGTACTGAGCACCGAGCACCCCGAGCACTGAGCACACAGCACCCTGAGTAACGAGCACCCAGCACCCCGAGTACTGAGCACCCAGCACCGTGACTACTGAGCACCCAGCACCCTGAGTACTGAGCACCCAGCACCCTGAGCACTGAGCACAAAGCACGCTGAGAACTGAGCACTGAGCACCCTGAGTACTGAGCACCAAGGACCCTGAGCACTGAGCACCCAGCACGCTGAGTACTGAGCGCTGAGCACCCTGAGTACTGAGCACCGAGCACCCTGAGTACTGAGTACCCCGCACCCTGAGCACTGAGCAGCCAGCACCCTGAGCACTGAGCACCCTGCACCCCGAGCACTGAGCACCCAGCACCCTGAGTACTGAGCACCCAGCACCCTGAGTACTGAGCACTCAGCACCCTGAGTACTGAACACCGAGCACCCCGAGCACTGAGCACCCAGCACCCTGAGCACTGAGCACCCTGAGGACTGAGCACCCAGCACCCTGAGCACTGAGCACCCAGCAACCCGAGCACTGAGCACCCAGCACCCTGAGTACTGAGCACCCTGAGTAATGAGCACCCAGCACCCCGAGCACTGAGCACCCAGCACCATGAGTACTGAGCACCCTGAGTACTGAGCACCCATCACCCTGAGAACTGAGCACCCAGCACCGTGAGTACTGAGCACCCAGCACCCTGAGCACTGAGCACCCAGCACCCTGAGTACTGAGCACCCAGCACCCTGAGTACTGAGCACCCAGCACCCTGTGTACTGAGCACCGAGCACCCCGAGTACTGAGCACCCAGCACCCTGAGCACTGAGCACCCAGCACCCTGAGTACTGAGCACCCAGAACCCTGAGTACTGAGCACCCAGCACCCCGAGCACTGAGCACCCTGAGTACTGAGCAATAAGCACCCTGAGCGCTGAGCACCCAGCACCCCAAGCACGGAGCACCCAGGACCCCGAGCACTGAGTACTGAGCACCCAGCACCCTGAGTACTGAGCACCGAGCTCCCCGAGCACTGAGCACCCTGAGTACTGAGCACCCAGCACCCCGATCACAGAGCACACAGCACCCTCAGCACTGAGCACCCAGCACCCCGAGCACTGAGCACCCAGCACCCTGAGTACTGAGCACACTGAGGACTGAGCACCGATCACCCTGAGCACTGAGCACCCAGCACCCTGAGTACTGAGCACCCAGCACCCTGAGTACTGAGCACCGAGCACTCCGAGCACTGAGCACCCAGCACCCTGAGCACTGAGCACCCAGCACCCTGAGTACTGAGCACCCAGCACCCTGAGCACTAAGCACCCAGCACCCTGAGTACTGAGCACCCAGCACCCTGAGCACTGAGCACCCAGCACCCTGAGTACTGAGCACCCAGCACCCCGAGCACTGAGCACCCAGCACCCCGAGCACTGAGCACCCTGAGTACTTTGCACCCAGCAAGCTGAGTACTGAGCACTAAGCACCCAGAGCGCTGAGCACCCAGCACCCCAAGCACGGAGCACCCAGGACCCCGAGCACTGAGTACTGAGCACCCAGCACCCTGAGTACTGAGCACCGAGCTCCCCGAGCACTGAGCACCCTGAGTACTTAGCACCCAGCACCCCGAGCACTGAGCACCCAGCACCCCGAGTACTGAGCACCCAGCACCCCGAGCACTGAGCACCCAGCACCCTGAGCACTGAGCACCCAGCACCCCAAGCACTGAGCACCCAGCACCCCGAGCACTGAGCACCCAGCACCCCGAGTACTGAGCACCCAGCACCCCGAGCACTGAGCACCCAGCACCCTGAGCACTGAGCACCCAGCACCCCAAGCACTGAGCACCCAGCACCCTGAGTACTGAGTACTGAGCACCCTGAGTACTGAGCACCCAGCACCCTGAGCACTGAGCACCCAGCACCCTGAGTACTGAGCACCGAGCACCCTGAGTACTGAGCACACAGCACCCTGAGTACTGAGCACCCAGCAGCAAGAGTACTGAGCACCGAGCATCCTGAGCACTGAGCACCGAGCACCCCGAGCACTGAGCACCCAGCATCCAGAGTACTGAGCACCCAGCACCCTGAGTACTGAGCACCCAGCACCCTGAGCACTGAGCACCCAGCACCCTGAGTACTGAGCACCCAGCACCCAGAGTACTTAGCACCCAGCACCCTGAGCACTGAGCACCCAGCACCCTGAGTACTGAGCACCGAGCACCCTGAGTCATGAGCACCCAGCACCCTGAGTACTGAGCACCCAGCACCCTGTGTACTGAGCACCGAGCACCCCGAGTACTGAGCACCCAGCACCCTGAGCACTGAGCACCCTGCACCCTGAGTACTGAGCACCCAGATCCCTGAGTACTGAGCACCCAGCACCCCGAGCACTGAGCACCCTGAGTACTGAGCACTAAGCACCCTGAGCGCTGAGCACCCAGCACCCCAAGCACGGAGCACCCAGGACCCCGAGCACTGAGTACTGAGCACCCAGCACCCCGATCACAGAGCACACAGCACCCTCAGCACTGAGCACCCAGCACCCCGAGCACTGAGCACCCAGCACCCTGAGTACTGAGCACACTGAGGACTGAGCACCGATCACCCTGAGCACTGAGCACCCAGCACCCTGAGTACTGAGCACCCAGCACCTTGAGTACTGAGCACCCAGCACCCTCTGCACTGAGCACCCAGCACCCTGAGTACTGAGCACCCAGCACCCTGAGTACTGAGCACCCAGCACCCTGAGTACTGAGCACCCAGCACCCTGAGTACTGAGCACCGAGCACCCCGAGTACTGAGAACCCAGCACCCCGAGCACTGAGCAGCCAGCACCCTGAACACTGAGAACCCAGCACCCCAAGCACTGAGCACCCAGCACCCTGAGTACTGAGCACCCAGCAGCTTGAGTACTGAGCACCCAGCACCCTGAACACTGAGCACCCAGCACCCCAAGCACTGAGCACCCAGCACCCTGAGGACTGCGCACCCAGCACCCCGAGCACTGAGCACCCAGCACCCTGAGTACTGAGCACCCAGCACCAAGAGTACTGAGCACCGAGCATCCTGAGCACTGAGCACCGAGCACCCCGAGCACTGAGCACCCAGCACCCTGAGTACTGAGCACCCAGCACCAAGAGTACTGAGCACCGAGCACCCCGAGCACTGAGCACCCAGCACCCTGAGTAATGAGCACTGAGCACCCTGAGCACTGAGCACCCTGAGTACTGAGCACTAAGCACCCAGAGCGCTGAGCACCCAGCACCCCAAGCACGGAGCACCCAGGACCCCGAGCACTGAGTCCTGAGCACCCAGCACCATGACTACTGAGCACCGAGCTCCCCGAGCACTGAGCACCCTGAGTACTGAGCACCCAGCACCCCGATCACAGAGCACCCAGCACACTCAGCACTGAGGACCCAGCACCCCGAGCACTGAGCACCGAGCACCCGGAGTACTGAGCACCCTGAGGACTGAGCACCAATCACCCTGAACACTGAGCACCCAGCACCCTGAGTACTGAGCACCCAGCACCCTGAGTACTGAGCACCGAGCACTCCGAGCACTGAGCACCCAGCACCCTGAGCACTGAGCACCCAGCACCCTGAGTACTGAGCACCCAGCATTCTGAGTACTGAGCACCCAGCACCCCGAGCACTGAGCACCCAGCACCCTGAGCACTGAGCAACCAGCACCCCGAGTACTGAGCACCCAGCACCCTGAGTACTGAGCACCAAGCACCCCGAGCACTGAGCACCCAGCACCCCGAGCACTGAGCACCCAGCACCCCGAGAATGAGCACCCAGCACCCTGAGTACTGAGAACCGAGCACCCTGAGTACTGAGCACCCAGCACCCTGAGCACTGAGCAACCAGCACCCCGAGTACTGAGCTAACAGCACCCCGAGCACTGAGCACCCAGCACCCCAAGAATGAGCACCCAGCACCCTGAGTACTGAGCACCCAGCACCCTGAGTACTGAGCACCCAGCACCCCGAGCACTGAGCACCCTGAGTACTTTGCACCCAGCACCCTGAGTACTGAGCACTAAGCACACAGAGCGCTGAGCACCCAGCACCCCAAGCACGGAGCACCCAGGGCCCCGAGCACTGAGTACTGAGCACCCAGCACCCTGAGTACTGAGCACCGAGCTCCCCGAGCCCTGAGCACCCTGAGTACTGAGCACCCAGCACCCCGATCACAGAGCACCCAGCACCCTCAGCACTGAGCACCCAGCACCCCGAGCACTGAGCACCCCGCACCCTGAGTACTGAGCACACTGAGGACTGAGCACCGATCACCCTGAGCACTGAGCACCCAGCACCCTGAGTACTGAGCACCCAGCACCCTGAGTACTGAGCACCGAGCACCCCGAGTACTGAGCACCCAGCACCCTGAGCACTGAGCAACCAGCACCCCGAGCACTGAGCACGCAGCACCCTGAGTACTGAGCACCCAGCACCCCGAGCCCTGAGCACCCAGCACCCTGAGTACTGAGCACCCTGAGTACTGAGCACCTTGCACCCCGAGCACTGAGCACCCAGCACCCTGAGCACTGAGCACCCTGCACCCTGAGTACTGAGCATCAAGCACCCTGAGCACAGAGCACCCAGCACCCTGAGCACTGAGCACCCAGCACCCTAAGCACTGAGCACCCAGCACCCTGAGTACTGAGCTCCCAACGTACTGAGCATCGAGCACCCCGAGCACTGAGCACCCAGCACCCTGAGTACTGAGCACCCAGCACCCCGAGCACTGAGCACCCAGCACCCTGAGTACTGAGCACCGAGCACCCTGAGTACTGAGCACCCAGCACCCCGAGCACTGAGCATCCAGCACCCCGAGCACTGAGCACTCAGCACTGAGCACCCAGCACCCTGAGTACTGAGCACCCAGCACCCTGAGTACTGAGCACCGAGCACCCCGAGCATTGAGCACCGGGCACCCCGAGCACTGAGCACCCAGCACACTGAGTACTGAGCACCCAGCACCCTGAGTACTGAGCACTGAGCACACTGAGCACTGAGCAACCAGCACCCTGAGTACTGAGCACCCAGCACCGTGAGTACTGAGTAACCAGCACCCCGAGCACTGAGCACCCAGCACCCTGAGTAATGAGCACCCAGCACCCTGAGTACTGAGCACTGAGCACCCTGAGCACTGAGCACCCAGCACCCTGAGTACTGAGCACCCAGCACCCTGAGCACTGAGCACCCAGCACCCCAAGCACTGAGCACCCAGCACCCTGAGTACTGAGTACTGAGCACCCTGAGTACTGAGCACCCAGCACCCTGAGCACTGAGCACCCAGCACCCTGAGTACTGAGCACCGAGCACCCTGAGCACTGAGCACCCAGCACCCTGAGTACTGAGCACCCAGCACCAAGAGTACTGAGCACCGAGCACCCCGAGCACTGAGCACCCAGCACCCTGAGTAATGAGCACCCAGCACATCGAGCACTGAGCACCCAGCACCAAGAGTACTGAGCACTGAGCACCCTGAGTACTGAGCACTAAGCACCCTGAGCGCTGAGCACCCAGCACCCCAAGCACGGAGCACCCAGGACCCCGAGCACTGAGTACTGAGCACCCAGCACCCTGAGTACTGAGCACCGAGATCCCCGAGCACTGAGCACCCTGAGTACTGAGTACCCAGCACCCCGATCACAGAGCACCCAGCACACTCAGCACTGAGCACCCAGCACCCCGAGCACTGAGCACCCAGCACCCTGAGTACTGAGCACCCTGAGGACTGAGCACCGATCACCCTGAGCACTGAGCACCCAGCACCCTGAGTACTGAGCACCCAGCACCCTGAGTACTGAGCACCGAGCACTCCGAGCACTGAGCACCCAGCACCCTGAGCACTGAGCACCCAGCACCCTGAGTAATGAGCACCCAGCATCCTGAGCACTGAGCACCCAGCACCCTGAGTACTGAGCACCCAGCACCCTGAGTACTGAGCACCGAGCACTCCGAGCACTGAGCACCCAGGACCCTGAGTACTGAGCACCCAGCACCCTGAGTACTGAGCACCCAGCACCCCGAGCACTGAGCACCCAGCACCCTGAGCACTGAGCACCCAGCACCAAGAGTACTGAGCACCGAGCACCCCGAGCACTGAGCACCCTGAGTACTGAGCACCCAGCACCCCGATCACAGAGCACCCAGCACCCTCAGCACTGAGCACCCAGCACCCCGAGCACTGAGCACCCCGCACCCTGAGTACTGAGCACACTGAGGACTGAGCACCGATCACCCTGAGCACTGAGCACCCAGCACCCTGAGTACTGAGCACCCAGCACCCTGAGTACTGAGCACCGAGCACCCCGAGTACTGAGCACCCAGCACCCTGAGCACTGAGCAGCCAGCACCCTGAGCACTGAGCACCCAGCTCCCTGAGCACTGAGCACCCAGCACACTGAGCACTGAGCACCCAGCTCCCCGAGCACTGAGCACCCAGCACCCTGAGCACTGAGCACCCAGCACCCCGAGTACTGAGCACCCAGCACCCTGAGTACTGAGCACCGAGCACCCCGAGCACTGAGCACCCAGCACCCCGAGCACTGAGAACCCAGCACCCCGAGAATTAGCACCCAGCACCCTGAGTACTGAGAACCGAGTACCCTCAGTACTGAGCACCCAGCACGCTGAGCACTGAGCACCCAGCACCCCGAGTCCTGAGCAAACAGCACACCGAGCACTGAGCACCCAGCACCCCGAGAATGAGCACCCAGCACCCTGAGTACTGAGCACCCAGCACCCTGAGTACTGAGCACCCTGAGGACTGAGCACCGATCACCCTGAGCACTGAGCACCCAGCACCCTGAGTACTGAGCACCCAGCACCCTGAGTACTGAGCACCGAGCACCCCGAGTACTGAGCACCCAGCACCCTGAGCACTGAGCACCTAGCAACCCGAGCACTGAGCACGCAGCACCCTGAGTACTGAGCACCCAGCACTCCGAGCCCTGAGCACACAGCACCCTGAGTACTGAGCACCCTGAGTACTGAGCACCTAGCACCCCAAGCACTGAGCACCCAGCACCCTGAGCACTGAGCACCCTGCACCCTGAGTACTGAGCATCAAGCACCCTGAGCACTGAGCACCCAGCACCCTGAGCACTGAGCACCCAGGACCCTGAGCACTGAGCACCCAGCACCCTGAGTACTGAGCACCCAACCTACTGAGCATCGAGCACCCCGAGCACTGAGCACCCAGCATCCTGAGTACTGAGCACCGAGCACCCCGAGTACTGAGCACCCAGCACCCTGAGCACTGAGCACCCAGCACCCTGAGTACTGAGCACCGAGAACCCTGAGTACTGAGCACCCAGCACCCTGAGCACTGAGCACCCTGAGTACTGAGCACTAAGCACCCTGAGCGCTGATCACCCAGCACCCCAAGCACGGAGCACCCAGGACACCCAGCACTTAGTACTGAGCACCCAGCACCCTGAGTACTGAGCACCCAGCACCCTGAGTACTGAGCACCCAGCACCCTGAGCACTGAGGACGCAGCACCCTGAGTACTGAGCACCCAGCACCCTGAGTACTGAGCACCCAGCACCCTGAGTACTGAGCACCCAGCACCCTGAGTACTGAGCACCCAGCACCCTGAGTACTGAGCACCCAGCACCCTGAGTACTGAGCACCCAGCACCCTGAGAACTGAGCACGCAGCACCCTGAGTACTGAGCACCCAGCACCCTGAGTACTGAGCACCCAGCACCCTGAGTACTGAGCACCCAGCACCCTGAGTACTGAGCACCCAGCACCCTGAGTACTGAGCACTGAGCACCCCGAGTACTGAGCACACAGCACCCCGAGCACTAAGCACCCAGCACCCTGAACACTGAGCACCCAGCACCCCAAGCACTGAGCACCCAGCAACCTGAGTACTGAGCACCCAGCACCCTGAGTACTGAGCACCCAGCACCCTGAGTACTGAGCACCCAGCACCCCGAGCACTGAGCACCCAGCACCCTGAGTACTGAGCACCGAGCACCAAGAGTACTGAGCACCGAGCATCCTGAGCACTGAGCACCGAGCACCCCGAGCACTGAGCACCTAGCACCCTGAGTACTGAGCACCCAGAACCAAGAGTACTGAGCACCGAGCACCCCGAGCACTGAGCACCCAGCACCCCGAGTACTGAGCACCCAGCACCCTGAGTACTGAGCACCAAGCACCCCGAGCACTGAGCACCCAGCACCCCGAGCACTGAGCACCCAGCACCCCGAGAATGAGCACCCAGCACCCTGAGTACTGAGAACCGAGCACCCTGAGTACTGAGCACCCAGCACCCTGAGCACTGAGCAACCAGCACCCCGAGTACTGAGCTAACAGCACCCCGAGCACTGAGCACCCAGCACCCCAAGAATGAGCACCCAGCACCCTGAGTACTGAGCACCCAGCACCCTGAGTACTGAGCACCCAGCACCCCGAGCACTGAGCACCCTGAGTACTTTGCACCCAGCACCCTGAGTACTGAGCACTAAGCACACAGAGCGCTGAGCACCCAGCACCCCAAGCACGGAGCACCCAGGGCCCCGAGCACTGAGTACTGAGCACCCAGCACCCTGAGTACTGAGCACCGAGCTCCCCGAGCCCTGAGCACCCTGAGTACTGAGCACCCAGCACCCCGATCACAGAGCACCCAGCACCCTCAGCACTGAGCACCCAGCACCCCGAGCACTGAGCACCCCGCACCCTGAGTACTGAGCACACTGAGGACTGAGCACCGATCACCCTGAGCACTGAGCACCCAGCACCCTGAGTACTGAGCACCCAGCACCCTGAGTACTGAGCACCGAGCACCCCGAGTACTGAGCACCCAGCACCCTGAGCACTGAGCAACCAGCACCCCGAGCACTGAGCACGCAGCACCCTGAGTACTGAGCACCCAGCACCCCGAGCCCTGAGCACCCAGCACCCTGAGTACTGAGCACCCTGAGTACTGAGCACCTTGCACCCCGAGCACTGAGCACCCAGCACCCTGAGCACTGAGCACCCTGCACCCTGAGTACTGAGCATCAAGCACCCTGAGCACAGAGCACCCAGCACCCTGAGCACTGAGCACCCAGCACCCTAAGCACTGAGCACCCAGCACCCTGAGTACTGAGCTCCCAACGTACTGAGCATCGAGCACCCCGAGCACTGAGCACCCAGCACCCTGAGTACTGAGCACCCAGCACCCCGAGCACTGAGCACCCAGCACCCTGAGTACTGAGCACCGAGCACCCTGAGTACTGAGCACCCAGCACCCCGAGCACTGAGCATCCAGCACCCCGAGCACTGAGCACTCAGCACTGAGCACCCAGCACCCTGAGTACTGAGCACCCAGCACCCTGAGTACTGAGCACCGAGCACCCCGAGCATTGAGCACCGGGCACCCCGAGCACTGAGCACCCAGCACCCTGAGTACTGAGCACCCAGCACCCTGAGTACTGAGCACTGAGCACACTGAGCACTGAGCAACCAGCACCCTGAGTACTGAGCACCCAGCACCGTGAGTACTGAGTAACCAGCACCCCGAGCACTGAGCACCCAGCACCCTGAGTAATGAGCACCCAGCACCCTGAGTACTGAGCACTGAGCACCCTGAGCACTGAGCACCCAGCACCCTGAGTACTGAGCACCCAGCACCCTGAGCACTGAGCACCCAGCACCCCAAGCACTGAGCACCCAGCACCCTGAGTACTGAGTACTGAGCACCCTGAGTACTGAGCACCCAGCACCCTGAGCACTGAGCACCCAGCACCCTGAGTACTGAGCACCGAGCACCCTGAGCACTGAGCACCCAGCACCCTGAGTACTGAGCACCCAGCACCAAGAGTACTGAGCACCGAGCACCCCGAGCACTGAGCACCCAGCACCCTGAGTAATGAGCACCCAGCACCCCGAGCACTGAGCACCCAGCACCAAGAGTACTGAGCACTGAGCACCCTGAGTACTGAGCACTAAGCACCCTGAGCGCTGAGCACCCAGCACCCCAAGCACGGAGCACCCAGGACCCCGAGCACTGAGTACTGAGCACCCAGCACCCTGAGTACTGAGCACCGAGATCCCCGAGCACTGAGCACCCTGAGTACTGAGTACCCAGCACCCCGATCACAGAGCACCCAGCACACTCAGCACTGAGCACCCAGCACCCCGAGCACTGAGCACCCAGCACCCTGAGTACTGAGCACCCTGAGGACTGAGCACCGATCACCCTGAGCACTGAGCACCCAGCACCCTGAGTACTGAGCACCCAGCACCCTGAGTACTGAGCACCGAGCACTCCGAGCACTGAGCACCCAGCACCCTGAGCACTGAGCACCCAGCACCCTGAGTAATGAGCACCCAGCATCCTGAGCACTGAGCACCCAGCACCCTGAGTACTGAGCACCCAGCACCCTGAGTACTGAGCACCGAGCACTCCGAGCACTGAGCACCCAGGACCCTGAGTACTGAGCACCCAGCACCCTGAGTACTGAGCACCCAGCACCCCGAGCACTGAGCACCCAGCACCCTGAGCACTGAGCACCCAGCACCAAGAGTACTGAGCACCGAGCACCCCGAGCACTGAGCACCCTGAGTACTGAGCACCCAGCACCCCGATCACAGAGCACCCAGCACCCTCAGCACTGAGCACCCAGCACCCCGAGCACTGAGCACCCCGCACCCTGAGTACTGAGCACACTGAGGACTGAGCACCGATCACCCTGAGCACTGAGCACCCAGCACCCTGAGTACTGAGCACCCAGCACCCTGAGTACTGAGCACCGAGCACCCCCAGTACTGAGCACCCAGCACCCTGAGCACTGAGCAGCCAGCACCCTGAGCACTGAGCACCCAGCTCCCCGAGCACTGAGCACCCAGCACACTGAGCACTGAGCACCCAGCTCCCCGAGCACTGAGCACCCAGCACCCTGAGCACTGAGCACCCAGCACCCCGAGTACTGAGCACCCAGCACCCTGAGTACTGAGCACCGAGCACCCCGAGCACTGAGCACCCAGCACCCCGAGCACTGAGAACCCAGCACCCCGAGAATTAGCACCCAGCACCCTGAGTACTGAGAACCGAGTACCCTCAGTACTGAGCACCCAGCACGCTGAGCACTGAGCACCCAGCACCCCGAGTC